>NW_012192672.1:0-6343 GCF_000956335.1 Plasmodium fragile | reverse complement strand
TTTTTTTTTTTTTTTTTTTTTTTTTTTTTTTTTTTTTCTTTTCCCGTTTTTTCATTTTTTACATGTATCGATTTTTCCGCGTTTCCATGTGCCCATTTTTTTAACCCCAGTGAAGTCAACAACGAATAGACAAAATGCACTACAAATGCATACAACTTTTTTGTTCTTTTTTTTTTTTTTTTTAAGGGGAGGAGGCTGATTTGTTGCCGCCCTTCCGCGTCCCACGTTTTATACATAAATATGTCCTTCCGGCGTCATGTCTGAGTTTAGTAAGTGTCCCGGAGTGCGTGCCAGGTATGCGTGTAAAATGATACGTCTTTTCAGCGCCGAGTGAACGGTATCCCCCAGGTTGTTTCACGGTCTCGCAGGTCACTGGTCATGTGTTATGCACATAACGTAGCGCACATTCACAGCACACACGTAGCACATGCAAATATACGTCCATGTGGACGCAGGTCTTTACGCGAACGCGTGTGTATGTCCTTATTTTCTTTCGCCCCAAGGGCAAACAACTCATAAATTAAGAACAAAAATAGGTGAAAAAAAAAAAAAAAATTTGCACCATTTTTTGACATCCACACCCCAACGTGGGAAAATACGCACAACAGACAGATCCGTAGGAATTACCTGCGACAAGTTTCCAATAAAGGGGAAAAAACACAGCACCATCCATTCTATATATATATACATACATATATATATTTTTTTTCCCCTTTTTTGGAGTAACATATTGTCGCTATCTACTGGGGAACACCAAATGAATGTTTAACCCCGAGAACGCTGCGCTTCGTAGAGAGGCCATCCCACCCAACAAAAAAAAAAAAAAAAAGACGCAACGGGTAAGGCGGTGCCAACATTTGGCCTGTGCAGGGGACGACGGGGTCGTATGTCCACCGACACGGTTATCTGCCAAATAATTTTTCCAATCAATTTGGCAAGTGATGTGGCAAGTGATGTGGCAAGCGATTTGCCTTATCCCCTTGAGATGTTCCCTCCTTAATGTTACCCCTTCAGCTTGTACAAGATGCAATATCTGTTTGTGCCGTTTGTGCTTCTGTGCGTAAAGGGTCTTCTCAGGAACAGAGGTAGTGATAAGACGGGTCTCCACAACAGGGGGCATTGCTCAAACGATTGTTTGCGTATTTTGTATTCACACTTGGTGTCCCCTACCATTTTGCCTTTACCATCTCTTCACCCTCATTTTCCCGCTTAGAACCCACAACATCCATCACCCCCTACCACCTGGACTCGCACGAGGGGGGTAACGATAAACCGGATGACATACTCTATGGCGGCACCTTCTCCCCCGCGGAAGGAGCCTCCTTTGGGCAAGACGCACGACAACCAAGTGGTTATGAAAATGAAGCGGAATTGTCTTCTACAAATTCTCCATCGGGGGAGAGTTTCCTCCAGGAGTGTACAATTAACAGTTGCTTGAGTGTGGACAACGATGAGGTGGGAGCGGTGGCGGCGACTGATGAGTTGATTGGTGAAGGGCCGCTCAATGATACGGTAGGTGGGGTGCCAGACAGTGAGAACAAGGACGAAGCAACGAGCGAGGCAAAGGATGAACCGAAGATGGAACCGCAGGAAGACCCCCCCAAAGAACAGCAGAGTATTGAAAAAACGAACGAACCAAAGGAAGATCGCAGCAAGGACAACAACACACCTGTTGAGATGGGTGCCTCAAAAGACGGCGAGGCGAATTGCGCCCTAGGCGGAAACAAGGGGACGCAAGAGGACACTTCGGTGGAGGAGAAAAAGGTCGAGAAGGGGGCCACTGAAACGGAGGCGCATGTGGAAGAGAAGGCAAGTCTCCAAAGTGAAGGCCAAAACGGGGGCCAAACCGTAAGTCAAAGTGACACTCAAACTGCACACCCAGAGGCCTCACCAGCAAAAAAGGGCGACACGAAGGAGAAAGAAGAAGAGGAGGGAAAGGAAGAAGACAAGGAGGATTCAGAGGACACAGACGATGCGGACGATGCGGACGATGTGGAGGATGCAAAGGAGGAAAAGGATGAGGAGGATGAACAGGATGAAGAAGACAAGCAGGAAACGGATGAGGAGGAAACGGAAGGGGGAAATAAAACCAAGAGTGATGATCAGGCGGGGGCGAAAACGAATGAAGCTTCGCACAACTCTGGTAATACTGTGGGGGCTGAAAAAGAAGTGGACACAAAAAAGGAAAATGCTTCAAATGAAGTAGAAGACAAAAAGGGATCTCCACCTGGTAGCCATTCAAACGGACAGGAAGAAGCAAAAGAGGGGGTTCAAAACAGCACCAACACGATTGATGTGGTGGAAAAAACAGAGCTCCCAAGCGATAGCCCAACAAAGGCAACTGATTCACATAACAGTTTAAAACGAAATAATGACACAACTGGGGAGGACGCAAAAACAGTTCCTCTACACAAAGGTAACGACAATGGGACTGACGTGAATGAGGGTTCGTCAGGGGCAGCACATCCGGAGGAGGGAAAAGAATTGCCCAAGAGCAACGACATGCACAGTGAAAAGGGTATGGAAGGGGACCTGGTCAAACAAAACGCAGAGGGCGCAAAAGGTGAAGATAAAGGAGGTAACAAAAAGCAAGGAGACAGTAAGCACAGGGACGTGCCACACGGGGGGGAAGGTGCTGGTGAAACGAAATCACAAGGGAGTCATGGTGACGCTGACGTTGGCGCAGATGTTGACCTTGATGATAAGGACGATATGGACGCCGATGGTGATGACGATGCAGATTCGGATGCAGAGGGGGGGGAAGATGTGGAAGAGGACGAGGAGACGGAAAAGAAAGGAAAGGGGCCCCCAAACAAGAATGAAGTCCCAGCCTGGGATAGCGTTGAAGAAGGGAAGACCCCTCAGGAGGCAACACCTGAAGGGGGTGCAGCAACTAATGCAGCTATGCACACTGATGAAGCCCTGCAAAAGGGCAAGCATAGGGAGGACGAAGAATTACATGGTGGAGCGAGTCCACAGGAGGTAGCTCCCCCCAATGAAGAAGCCTCCCTTGGAAAGCAGAGCACATTGGAGAAGGCATCACCACCACCCCCAGCTGCTGCTGTCCACATGGTCCAGGTAGGTTTGCACAGAAAAAGCGGACACGATTGTAGTGGTGGCGCGAATGTAGTGGACACGCAACGAGGTCACCCTACTGTTGCATTAGACTCCGCGTAAAAGGATTACCTTTGACGGTGCGTGGGGGGGTTATCCACTCTGCCGCTCACTAGGGATTCTTTCCTCTTCGCGATCATCCCTTCTTTCTCACTTTTCCCTTCACAGCAGCAGGGTGAACAGCATGGTCAAGAGCAGGGTGAACCGCATGGTCAAGAGCAGGGTGAACCGCATGGTCAGGTGCATGGTCAACAGCAGGACGAAAGACAAAGCAAGGAAGGAGGAAAGAATTACGAATCCAATATGTACACACTGGATAAAAAAATGCACAAAAATTTGTCGAACATTGAAGTTATTTTTCATGGGCTCAAGGACAAGTTGAATCGCCACAAGGATTTGAAAAACGTGAGGGAGAGAGAGAGGTTTTCCTCCTGGAGGGTGCTGTACCCTTTCGCAGGGTGATAGGTACAAGGAGCGCGGCGCGATTAAACGTAAGCTTCATACACAATCTAACACGTCCCACCCCACAGAAAGAACTGAAGTTAAAGTTCGAAGCCATGGGCAGGATCAAGGAGTACAAGTTGTACAAGGACCTGATACAGAAGTCGATGGACATAGTGACCCTGCGATTGATACAGGTAAGTGGGACGTGTGTGGACACACCTAGAGGGGGGACAAATGGAACATGACATACCAAGACATGCATGTGAAGAGGGTTACGTTGTTGTGATCAAATCAGGGGAGTCCCTCAAATGTACACCTTCCCATTACGACGCACCAAACCTATTTCCTCACCCCATTTCAGATCAACGAAGATTTAAAAAAGTTGAAGCAGGCATCGGATGTAGCTCTGCAAAAATATATTAACGAGAATGGTGAGAGTGGGAGGTGTGCTATGTGTGTTGGAGGGCTATATGTTTGAGAAGCCTCCTGTTGGCCTGCATTTTTTTTTTTTTTTTTTTTTTTTTTCTCCTGTTTGGCACATCCCATTAATTATTCCCTTTTGCAGGCTACGGGTTGGTGAATGTCTCCGACTGGACAACACACGACGTACGCAATGGAGAGGCGAAAAAAGGAAATAATAGGAAGGAAAATATAGAAAGGAAAAAATAAAAAGTGTTGTGTCTACCCTTTGTGTGCAACTTGGCACGCCGATTATTAGGGCGTTTTTTTTTTTTTACCTTTTTGCCTGCACATGCTGGAAATGCGGCCTAAATGTGTTTTTCCCGCACCTGCTGTTTGCAGAAAGCGCAAGAGGAGAAGGTAGCCAGCGGAACCAAGAAAAGTAATACAAAAAAAAAAAAAATAATAAAATAACAACATAATAACGTAGGTACACGCACAACAAAAAGGTGACGGGGCTCACTTTTATTTTTATTTTATATTTATTTATTTGTTTTTTTTGCGTCCCGTTTTATCCCTTAGGAGGAAATGAAAAGAAGAGCAAGTTATTCTGTCCAATGGGTGTGTGCACTTCATAAGAGATTAAGCCAGTGTCTCACTGCTAGCGCATTTACGCATAAGAGTTGCCCACTAGTGCATGAAGACACATACACACAAATATATATATATATATAAAATAATTTTCTCGAAATGGTTCTCCTTCCCCCAACTCCAGACTGCGTCAGAGAGAAGTGCCACAACCAGCTCAGTCATCCAACTCAGTGCTACGTAAGTGGATGAGGAGTAGACAAGCCACGCACCGCCAAGTGCAAATATTCAATGTTGATTTTGCTTGTGCAAAAGTGACACACACTCCCTTGTGGGCCAATGTCATTCAGAATGGAAATAAATTTACTCCCCCCTTTTCCTTCCACTCGTTGCAGAAATTAGAGCAGAGGGGAAGTCAAATTCAAAAAATCTGCGAGCCGTTTGTGGACCTGCACAGAGGCACATGTCCAAGTGTTAGTAAAGAACATCCATTGGGGAGGGGTTATATCATCCCCTTCCCCTCATACTTTCCTTTTGTAAAGCATTGGATGATTCACTGGCGTTGTTTTATATAGTGTTTGGTATGTATATGCATACATATGTATATTTTTCCTCCCTTTGCGTTGCCTCTCACCCATCCTGCAGGACTTCCACCATTGTGCCATAGCTGAGCCGGAGAGGAACAAAAAATATTCTATCTTTGCCTCGGTACTTGCCGTTGAAGTGAAATGACCCCTATTGAGAGTGGTTATTTTCACATGGGCCAATTCCTCCCCCTATGTACATGCACACACGCGCAACTATGCTCGTCACTTTTTCAGGGCGGACGCGGACAAACACCTCAGTTCATCACCATTCGGGTTGGAACAAGAAAAAAAAAAAAAATCTTTATTACGAATAGGGTGCAACGATTGGGGGTCTATTCTGTGTTCCTACCTGCGCAAAGATTGGAGTCAGGAGAGACACATGCGAAAACATCACCCGTTGCGACATTCCCCGCCTTTCCTCCGCCCCCCCCCCCCCCTTTCATAGGGATACAACTTGCACGAATGTCTGCAGCTGCTCGTTGTGAATAAGGGATCCACGTGCTCGTAATATTCAAAAATAATTTTTTTGGAGAGTCCACTCGAGTGTCACTCGCTGGGTGCTTGCTCCCCTCCTCGCTCTGCCCAACAGTATAACCATCGCATGACTGCTAGTTCACCGGATTGTATTATTTCTCGCTTCCCCCCTACACGCAGCCCAAGCACCATCGAAAAAAACATTTTGGAATCCGAAGGCATACTGCTGGAGCCTGTCTTCACGAAATTGCTTCACAACGAGATCCTCCTGGAGAACATCAAGGTATGGGAGGCGCGATCGGTGTAGAATATCTGTGGCAAGAAGGAGAGAGGACCACACACTGTGTTGAATGGATACACAAAATGGCATGCAGCAAATCCCCTCACACCGTCTGCAGATTAATAACCCTGGGGAGTACAACATCTGCTTGGCGCAGTTCTACCACCAGCCGGACGCGGAAGATCTACTCACTGAGAACGCTTCCAACAGGAGCAGCAAGCCGAGCAAGCCTGGCAGGACAAATAAGGCGCAGAAGAACGACATACAAATTTTGGGCATCGATACCATAGGCACCTTATACGTGCTGCCGCTCCCCTCAGGGAAGTAGTGGCTTGGTTAGTGCAGCACCTGTGCCACGTGTCTGCACAAAAATTTGCGCGCCATATTGCTCGCTCCCGGCGGATAAAAAAAAAAAAAAAAAAAAAATTAACCTCGAACTGACGTTTTTTTTTTTTTT
>NW_012192671.1:62846-72390 GCF_000956335.1 Plasmodium fragile | reverse complement strand
TTGTGAAATGTTGCTCGTGACCAAAGTACCCTTTTTAATAGTAACCAGTATGTTCCTTTTTCTGTTGCCTTTTTTTTTTTTTTTTTTTTTTTTTTGTTTTGTTTCTTCCTCTATGCGCACAACAAACGGTACATTTGGGCAATTTAAAAAATTCGAAATATTTTTTTATATACTCCGTAAAATATAGTTTTCTTCATGTCCAAACCTTTTAAAAATAAAAAGAAAGTGTAATTTTGTTAAGTGCAAAAACTTCTCAAGCCAACACGCATTTTAAAAACCCCAGAGGGGCTTAACAATTTTGTGTTATTTTTTCAGGTTGAAGCATTTTCCAGTTAAACCGACTGGTATATTCAAATTTGAGCGTACGCTTCAAAACATATTTATAAATTAAAGCAGCATGAACCGCATTTATGTTATTTATCCAGACACAGTGAAAATAATGCGCGAAAAATTTCACATGTTGTACAGGTGTATCGCAAATATATAAAATGTCAACCGGACCGTACTTCAACATTTTGTACTTTATAAAAAAGCTTCCAATTTTTCAACAATGTGAGGAAAAGAAAAATCATATAAACCTCAAGTGGCGTATTCGGGCTTTGGACTTACGAAAAAATCTACATACTTTAACCTGAGAAAAAGAAAAAAATAACGCTTAAGCAATTTCAAAAGTATATCCTCGAAAAAAAAAAAAAAACTGATAAAAGTTATGTTTTTAATATACAACATTCTATTTTTAACCCACACATTTATATGTGCACATATATGTTGGTACACAAATGCATAATAAAGCTCAATTGTTCCAATATTGATCGATCATACGACGGGATTTTAAAATGTAGCACAGAGGGAAATATAATGCGAAAATTTTGCTAATGAGAAATATTTGCTATTGCTCATTTGTGCCGTATGTACACCCGTGTATAATGCTAGGTGTACAAATTAATTCCAATGTTTTAACTTGTGCCCGTACACATTTAAGCTGGTTAGGGGCTCAGCCTTTTTTTTTGTTTTTTTCAAATAATTGAACAAATGTTTTTCTTGTTCTTTTTATTTTGTATAATATTGTATAGCCTTTCTCATGGAAATGTAATTTATAAGCCAAACACACGCGCATGGCTGCCTTAGAATTCTTATATGTACAAAAAAAAAAAAAAAAAAATACACATATATTAACATATGCGTATACGTGGATATGCGCGCTCTTTTCCCCTTGACAACTTTGAGTAACAATTTTTTCTCAGTTACAACTTAAACAATTATGAACAGCCATTTTTCATATCCCATAAAGGTGTAAAATTGCGCAAAAGGGAAAGTTTCAGCTAAACTTTTGACAGCACAAGTTGTGTTTTTAAAATTAATCTGAACATTTTTTTCGTGAGGGAAAAGGTTTCATCAGCTACTATTTCCCATTTACCACTTGGAAAAAAGAAAACACACAAAGAGGGGAACAAATAAAATGAAAGACGACCATGAAGATAATATATCGAGAAATTTTTTAAAACAAAGAATAAAAAATGTGAAAAATATTTTAATTAAGGAAAATGAAATGCCTAAAATTGATCAAATCTTCAAGTATGAACTGAAATCAGATTTAACCGAAATAAATGACCTACTGCATTACGTAAATGGAATTATATACAAAAATGTAGATACATTTCAGAAACTCATATTGTTGTATTCCTATGACGATAATAATGATTACAATACCTCCAATGTTAAGCAAAACACCTTTGTGTACCTACTGAAACAAAAAATTAAATTTAGAGAAAAATATAAAAATGAAAACTATGTAGACTACTTAAAAACAAATCCGCTCATTTTTATTGATACCCTTAACAAATTATTGATAATACCAGGCATAGCCTTTGAATTTAAGGTGTATAATTTTGACGAAAAGGTCAATAAATATTTTATCAGAAAATCAGACATAAAAAGTAACACCCTATATAACCCTTGCTTCCTTAAATTCAGAAATGGCCATTTTAAAAATATCATCAAAGTCTCCAGAAAAGCAGACAAGAGTAGTACCAGAAAGAGTGACAAGAAGAATGACCAAAAAGGGGAAAAGCAAAATGATAAGCACAACGATAAGCAAACTGGCAAGCTATGTGGTCAACCAGATGGAAAACAAAACGAACATCACATTGAATCATATTTTGAGAAAAGAAACACACACTCAAACTCCAAAATGTTAACTACCAATTTGGTTTCAAAAGAAGATGTGAATTTGAAAAACGAACAACATATCCATCATGAAAAACACAGCTGTCAGGAAACAAAATGTCAACCTGAAATTACCCATATAGACGACGACTCAGACAAGAAGCAAAACGGAGAAATAAACCAGAAAATGCAGCTACCTAGTAACGATAGCTGCAAAAATGATAATAATTCCGTGGCTCCTGCTGCCTCTTCTGATGATGAAATGAAAGAAGGGGGTAAAAGGGAACGGAAAAAGCGAAAAAATTCCAACATGTCCTGTATCTTGGAAAGCAACAGTACCACGCAATACAACAAAAAATATAAAACGCATAATACTAACAACGGAGTGAATAAGGAGAGTAGCGAAACTGTCTGCTCGATGGGGTTAAAAGAAAAAGCGGACAGTGCGGATTATGTGGAAGATACAGAAGTAACCGCAGAATATGAAGGGGAGGAAGAAGAGGAACAGGAAAATGAAGAAGACGAGGAGAAGGAGAGGGAAGAAGAATACGAATACGAAAGTAGCCGCAACGATGACAAGAGCAACAATAAGAGTCCACAATTCTTTTACAATTTGGTGAACGAATATGAAGTATACATAAACAACGTCAAGTGCTACATAGTGTTTGATTTAAAGAGTTGTTATAAGAATTTAGACATTATGAAAAAATTAAAAAAAAATTTAGAAGAGTTGAAAAAGCCAAATAACGTTTTCAAAGAAATCATTAACAAAAAAACATTTAAATCGTCTAGGGACAAAATTGAATTCATAAAACGATTTAAAAAAATGATTATTCCTAATTTTAGAATAGAAAAAATAAGAAAACAAAGGAACCACTTAATTATTATCGAATTAATGTCAAAGGTACAAAACAGTTTAATAATAAAAAGACTGTACCAAGAATTAACAAACAAAGTCAATTTGCATGATTTAATAAAAAACGCGGTTCATATATTCACCAAATCTGTAGAAAACATGAAAAATCAAGATGTAAAAAACTTCTATCTAAGCATGATTAATACCTATTTTCAAAATAACAATTTATCTGCTATAGATTTTAAAAATTTGGTGCAATTATTTAAAAAAAAAGAAGAGAATCTAAAAAATGAAGAATTTTATAATTTGTTCCAAAACGATCTAAATTATTTAGAAAAAAACAAAAAACAATGTGATGAAATAGAGGCAAAAATTAACTCCCTAAAATATCTAATATTAGAGTCCATACTAAAAGAAAAACAATTAGAAAGATCAGTAAATAGACTACTCTTAAATCATGAGCAATCAAAGTATGGTTATTTTTATAAAGTGGATCAGAGTGATGATAACACTTTAGACACTACTGAATATGGAAAACTACTGGAAAATTTCTCCAAGGAACCCATCAATTTTTATACCATTCTCAATAAAAGAAATCTGGACAAACATGCATATCATGACATAAGAAATTTTAACTACAAAAAAAAAGATAACGATGAAGAAGCGTTAAAACACGACGCAACTACATCCAGTCACAACCAAGTCAATAAAAGCATCAGAACATCTTGTGAAAAATGTAAATTGGACGCAGAAGGAGAAGAAGAAAACCAGACAGAAAACAAAAGCAAAAAAGACGAACACACCAGTTCCAGCGCTAAAAACCAAAATAGGGACAGTGACTCATCGGGTAATGCAAATAAATCATCAGAAAATCAATGTGCAAGTCTAAAGGAAAATATTCAAAGTGAGATTAGCAAAAATGACAACCGTAGCATGCTCAAGGAAGAAGCCCAAAACGGAGAAAAAGAAGCACCTGATAATAGCAACAATCAGGGGGACCATTACAAATACAAAATTAAAGAAACAAACTGTGATGATAAAAATGAAGAGAAGAAAGACCAATACGATAAAAAAATTAACTGCTCCCAAATTGTTGAAAGCAAAAATACACAAAATTCAAGCACAACAATTAACAATGGAAAAAGAAATGAAGTATGTAAGGAAGAAAATTGTCGTCATAAAAGAAAAGATTCTGTAAAGAACTGCACATACAAAAACACAAAGGAAGCAGTGTTTAAAAAATCGAGCAGCTGTGAAAATAAAAAACAAACAAATTTTAAAGAAAAAAATAAAAACCTGGAAGATGAAATGCCAAGTGAGCATGAAACTGAATGCGAAAGAGACATCATTAGGTCTACATGTGAAAAAAAAAACTTTACATTTGCCAATGAAAAACAAGAAAAAATAAATAACGAAATATTTTACAAAGTATTTGAGCAATACCCGTACAGTTTCTTTTCCAAATCTGTCAAAAACTATAATATAATTTTAAATGAGAATAAAGAAGAATCCGAATTATCCTGGTTAACGATGCTAAAAAAAAAAACTCATAATAAATCTATTTTGCCACCAAGCAGAGACACATTTAGAGATGGTACACATTTTTCCAATTGCCGTGCAACGGAACATACGTTGAAATTCTTTCTGTCTCTTTTATCCCTATTGACAAAGAGCGATATTGACATCAATCTGAAGCAATACTTAAAGAAAAACATTCAATTTCTAAATACGGAACTATTTAGTATGAAACTAAATTTAGATAAAAAAAGGGCCATACTTGAAAAACGACTAGACCATTTCAATTTTCAGGAGAACTCTGAATTCTCCTTTTACAATCCATTAAAAATGAATATACGTATGATGAATTTAATCGGAAGAGGAGGCTTCGCAGAAGTGTGGGAAGTTTTCGACTCCATAAATTTAGAAATGTATGCAGCCAAAATTCACAAAATTAAACCCAGCATGACCAACGAAATTAAAAATAAAATCATTCAGAGGGCGGAAAATGAAATAAATATCCATATTCACTGCCATAGACACATTTTTATAGTAAAATTAGAATTTTTCTTTGTCTTTGGATCTGCAACCAACTTACTAGTTGGTATGGAATTATGCGATATAGATTTAGATAAGTATATCAAATATCATGGCCCAATTAATGAACTTTTAGCCCTATGTTGGGTTAAACAAATATTACTTGGTCTCTTATATATGAAAACGTTACCCACAGGAAAGGTTCACCATTGTGATTTAAAACCAGCTAATCTGTTAATAAAAGATGGAATAATAAAAATATCTGATTTTGGACTTGCTAAACTGATTCTACCCGATACCTATCAGTACTATAACGGGGGGGGGACTCTATATTATCAACCACCCGAGTGCTTAAGAAATAAAAAGAACCTTCCCATCACAGACAAAATTGACATATGGTCACTAGGATGTATTCTCTATGAAATGCTTTTCTGTGAAAGACCCTTTCAATTTAATTATCTTGAGAAATGTTCCAAAGAATTGTTAGTTAACAAAATGAAAAGAGGATTAAGTTACCCAAAAATTAACCAACAAATTTCAGACGTAACCCTAAATTACATACAGTATTTGCTAAATTTTGATTATGAATTTAGACCCTCCATAGAGGAGGCCTTAGCCTATCCCATCTTTAATTTTTTTCGTATACCTTAACTGGCCCACGCCTGTCACACGAATTTGCACGGTCCTTACTTTTTTTTTAAATCATTTTTTCTGCTTTGGCGGCACGCCCATGTCAATGCATGTATGTATAGGTAAGTATGTACACGATTCACTGCGTTGAGTGTAAAATGAACGCTCCCATGCGTGTCCGCGTGTATGTGCAGATTATGTAGGCTGCCATGCAGATACGTGCTGTACACCTTCGTATGCACATTTATCTGTGCTCAACTTTTATACGCCTTCCTACGGAGCAGTGCCTGCACCGTACAATATAAACTTCCTGTAATTTTAGAATAACATTTTTAAATTTCATATAAGACAGAAAAGCCAATTCTGAACGTTACGACAGCAAATACAACCCTCGACCAGATATAAAAATGTTTCTTCTAAAAAGTCCTTTTCATTTGATCACTCTATCATTTTATTATTTTTTTTTGTTGTTTTTGTTATACACACAAGTACATTTCTGCCACTTAAATTCTCACATTTACTATTTTCACATTTAAAAATAGCAAAATGCGTTAACTTAAGTGTTACTAATGGGAAAAAACGACATGTAATTATTTGGCATAAATCACGTCAAGCATTTACAGGTACACGTATGCTGCAATGTACGTATGTATATAAATGCATAAGACTTTTATTTATTTTACACTGGTACGTGAACAACGTTATTTAGAAGGGGAAAATCTTAAATAAGTACAAATTTGCACTACGGCAAACGTTCCTTAATAAAAAATTATGAATTCCGTTACAAATAAATAAACGCTACCAGCTTAACATGTACATGGTGAAAATTGAATTGGAAAGGTGTTCCTTTTAATGTTCCTTACATTTTATTTTTACGAATAATATGTAGGAAAAAAGCAATAAAGTCGACCATTCGTTAAATCGGTCATGGAAACAAGAGTGTGCCAGCCTCCAAAGCACATTTGCACACGTTGGAGCATAGTGTTAAAACTATGCATATATATGCATACCATATACATAATACATACAAGTATTACATACGTGTAGTGCCGTACATATATACTGACGCAACAAAAGTAGTACATATTTGGCGCATTCACATACATACAAATCAACTGCCACGCGAAAAAAATAAAAAAAAAAAAAAAAAAAAAACATTAATATACTGTAAGACATATATATGGGTTATTCATTAAATAAAACGAATCAGGAACTATAACACTATATTTGAAAATAAGACTTCGAAAGGAACTTTTAAATTTATCGTATTCATTTTTCATGCGCCATTATATATTAAATTTGTATTGTTTATTTTGTTTGACGCTTTTTTGTTTTTTTCCTTAACAATAAATGAAATAACGAATTGCCTCTTATTTCTCATACCCTGGACCATGCAAAGGTATATTTGGCTAAATGCAATTTTGTGACCTTCCGCAAGGGGTGAAATAGAAACACTAATAATGCGCTGTGCTTAAATAAAACGCAAGTGTGCGATGTTATGATATAAATTGAAACTACGGAACATTGGACCAGTAAAGAATGAATTACACAAATTATTTGTTCATCAACAACGGAATAAATACATACCCTTTGTTCGAGATGAATATTTTCACACTATTTTTTCCCTACTGTTTTTTTACTTTTTCAAGCATAGACATGAATAAACTAAAGCCGATTTACCACATCCGTTATATTTACATTTATTTCCATAAAAACAGGACAACTTCCAATTTAGTAGAGAATTTTATTAACAACAATTAAAATTTTTACTAATTATTGCGTGAAGCTAGTTTTCCAAAAAAGACACAATTCATTATATTGAAGTTTAGTGTAGAATGTTCTCTATTCACATTTGTAAAATTACGAACACATAAAAATATACTGAAAAAAAAAAAAAAAAAAATTCATGTAAACACACTTCTCATCGTTAAAAATCAGACAAAACATAACGATGCATTGGACATATTTTATGTAACACACATATATCATTTAAAATATAAATAATATATTTCAGTTTTGACGTTAATTCGGAATAACATTTTACCATCAAATAGTTAACTTGTATAAATCACTGCAAAAATGTGGAGAAATTTACAGGAATAAATATTTCATACCAAGTCTGAGCAGTTTAAGGTTTCACAAAAAGAGGGTGGACAAAACAAATATCATTTATCAGACATGTGTCCGCAAAAATCTAACGGTCCCGCTTCCTGTGTTTGTTCTTTGTCTGAAAAAAAAGGTAAGAAAAATTAAACAAAATTAAGCAAAAAATAGAAAAATAAAACGCTGTCATTTCGTGCACGCATCATTTCTTTATGCATATTTTTTATATCATAAAACATTTTTGCCTTTTGAATAACTATTACTTATCATTGCTAATGTGTAGACTTTTTCATAATTTTGATCAAATTCATCAAAGGTAACTTCTTTAAACCTAGGTAGCAAAATGAAACAAATAAATGCAATTATTTATACATTAAGAGGGCCTTCATTCTTACTACAAAGTCTTCTTAAAGAGGGGCTAGCAATACTATAAGTTTTTTTTTTTTTTTTTTCTGTCTTAATTTTGTACTTACCATTTTCCCAGAGTAGCTTTTGAACCGATGACAAGCAGGAGTATCAGTACTATTCCTGCTCCAGCAAAATAAGCCGCGTCTATAAAAAAAAATAACTTGGTAAAAATACATATAGTGAAGTTAATCAAAGAAATTGATGCAATTCTACATGTGCACATGTGTATGCTAGGCAGCAAATTATGTATATATATGTTTATTTATTTATTTTTTTTTTTCTTTTTCCTCCTTATCAATGTCAACGCAACATACTTGAAATTTTACTCTTCTGAAAACATTTGTAATCCTTGTGACCAAATTCTTCGTTCGTGCAATTATAATATTCATTTGAACTATAACTAAAATACTTTAAACAATAATTTGAAATTGAACAACACAGTCCTTTTCTCTCTCCATCAGAGCAATTTCCAAAAGATATGCTTTCCCTCATATAATCGCAAAACTCTGAAGATATATCAACAGTACATGGGTTTTTTTGGGATAAACTTATTATCTCCTCCCGCGTTTTTTTAGCATCTCTCTTTATATATTCATCCTTATCTAATTTATCATGTCTGGATTCATAATTCTTGGGTGCATAATTACTGTTTGGAATCTCAGACCTCATATCCTTATCGTCAACCTGCTTTATCATTTTCGCTTCTTCAACTTCCTCTTCGAAATTTTCTTTATTATATGCTTCTGGATTCGAATTATTTTGAGAATTCCCATTTTCAGCAGAAGTATTATTGTTATTGAACTCATGCTTTTGAAACTCCTTTGACTCTTCCCTGTTGTTATTAGATGAATCAACAACTCCGTTCCTCGCGGAACCCTCAGTCTTTTTATTGTCATCCAATATTAAATTACCTTTTTTTTCTTGTTCAATACTTATAGCCTTATTCGAAAATAAATCCTTGGTCTTGCTAGCATCCTTTTCATCCACGCCTTTACTTTCATGCGCGACTTTTTTCTTTGCCTCTTCAGCTTTCCTAGCCTCTTCTGCCTTCCTAATCTCTTCAGCCCTTTTAATCTCAGCCTGTCTAACCTCTTCTGCCTTTCTAGCCTCTTCAGCCCTTTTAATGTCAGCCTGTCTAACCTCTTCTGCCTTTCTAGCCTCTTCAGCCCTTTTAACCTCAGCCTGTCTAACTTCTTCTGCCTTTCTAACTTCTTCAACTTTCTTAGCCTCTTCTGCCTTCCTAATCTCTTCAGCCCTTTTAATCTCAGCCTGTCTAACCTCTTCAACCCTCTTAGCCTCTTCAACCCTCTTAGCCTCTTCAGCTTTCCTGGCCTCTTCAGCTTTCCT
>NW_012192671.1:57536-58461 GCF_000956335.1 Plasmodium fragile | reverse complement strand
CTTTCCTGGCCTCTTCAGCTTTCCTGGCCTCTTCAGCTTTCCTAGCCTCTTCAGCTTTCCTAGCTTCTTCCTCCTTTCTAACCTGTTCCGCTTTCCTAGCTTCTTCCTCCTTTCTAACCTGTTCCGCTTTCCTAGCTTCTTCCTCCTTTGTAACCTGTTCCGCTTTCCTAGCCTCTTCAACCCTCTTAGCCTCTTCTGCCTTTCTCACTTGTTCTGCCTTTCTAACTTCTTCAGCTTTCCTAGCCTCTTGAGCTTTCCTGGCCTCTTCAGCTTTCCTAGCTTCTTCCTCCTTTCTAGCCTGTTCCGCTTTGCTAGCCTCTTCAACCCTCTTAGCCTCCTCCGCCTGTCTAACCGCCTCAGCCTTCCTGGCCACTTCCGCTCTCCTAGCCTGTTCCGCTTTCCTAGCCATTTCTGCCTTTCTAATCTTTTCAGCTTTCCTGGCCTCTTCCGCCTTTCTAACCCTTTGTGCTTTCCTAAATTCTTCCGCCCTCTTGGCCTCTTTCGCCTTCCTGGCCACTTGCGCCTTTCTAACTTCTTCTGCCTTTCTAACTTCTTCCTCCTTTCTAACTTCTTCTGCCTTCCTAGCCTCTTCAGCTTTCCTAGCTTCTTCCTCCTTTCTAGCTTCTTCCTCCTTTCTAACCTGTTCCGCTTTCCTAGCCTCTTCAACCCTCTTAGCCTCTTCAGCTTTCCTGGCCTCTTCAGCTTTCCTAGCCTCTTCAACTTTCCTGGCCTCTTCAGCTTTCCTAGCCTCTTCTGCCTTTCTAACCTCTTCAACTTTCCTGGCCTCTTCCGCTTTCCTAGCCTCTTCTGCCTTTCTAACCTCTTCAACTTTCCTGGCCTCTTCAGCTTTCCTAGCTTCTTCCTCCTTTCTAGCCTCTTCAACTTTCCTGGCCTCTTCAGCTTTCCTAGCTTCTTCCTCCTTTCT
>NW_012192671.1:36268-57436 GCF_000956335.1 Plasmodium fragile | reverse complement strand
TCTTCAACTTTCCTGGCCTCTTCCGCTTTCCTAGCCTCTTCTGCCTTTCTAACCTCTTCAACTTTCCTGGCCTCTTCAGCTTTCCTAGCTTCTTCCTCCTTTCTAGCCTCTTCAACTTTCCTGGCCTCTTCAGCTTTCCTAGCTTCTTCCTCCTTTCTAGCCTCTTCAGCTTTCCTAGCCTCTTCAGCTTTCCTAGCCTCTTCTGCCTTTCTAACCTCTTCTGCCTTCCTAGCCTCTTCAGCTTTCCTAGCTTCTTCCTCCTTTCTAACCTGTTCCGCTTTCCTAGCCTCTTCGGCCTGTTTAGCTTCCTCTACCCTTCTTGCTTCTTCTGCCCTTATTTTTTCTTCATTTTCCTTCGCCTCTGCTGCACGCCTGTCATTCATAGCACTGGAATGAATATCTGATGGATTTAGCGCCTTGTCTTCCGCTAGCTGCTTCCTAGCGTAAGCCCTTCTATTATTGATACCCTGCTTAGATGAACCGATTATATCTCTCTGCCCAATTAATTCTTCCACAGGTTCTATGTTCAAGTTTTGATAAAAATCAATGTCATTTGTTGTGAGAGATGTGAATGAAAAATGGTTCTCTTTGTGTATGACGCAAGTTGGTCTTCGAAGTATATAGTAGCATTCCCCACTAACCGTAAACATATTATCCTTATTAACCGGCTCATTTGCAATCCAAACCCCCCAATATTTGCCCATCATACTACTATATAAATCTTTTGGAGAGGTGATAAACACATATTCTAAACAGGCGTCGAAATTTTGAATACTAATGAAATTTTTCTTTTCAACGAGACTTTTGCACTTTCCTGTTCGTTCATCGTAGATTCCAAAACTTTTGGAATTCAGAGGAAATCTAGGTGGGCATTTTTCTTCATAATCAGGCCTAATAAATGATGTAACATATGTCCAATCCTTCGAATCTGAGGTTTTTCTAATCTTTTGGCAGTTGGGTTTACTTAAGTCATTTTTTTCCTTTCTGCAGTTACTGGTTCTTTCCTGTTCATGTGTACCAAGTATGACACATTCATTTGTTGTGTGATTATAATAAGCTGGTAAATTGCGGAAGCATTTATTTTTGTACGTGTCTTCAATACAGGGTCCTAAACAATACGAGTATATAGAGCAATCGAACAAGTTTTTTATTAACCCTGGGTTTTTCATTGGTAGGGTTATGTTACTTGTACGCTGTTCACCTCTTTTTACATTTGGTCCATAATTTGAAACATTCGAACCTAATCGACCGCCCAAACCATAAAGGCCATAATATTTAAATGAATGCCTTTTGCGATCCCATTCCTTCATGGAGAACGGAGATGAAAACACGGTAGACTTGCACATATCATAATTGTAATCATCCATTTCTTCAAACAACCTTTCCTCTTGTCTATTTATTGGACACGATGCTGGAAAACCATGATGCATAGCAATTCCACTTTTATCGTATGGAAGTTCGACACTACGTCTGCTTATTCTCCCCATATACCCAGTATGTATTTCATTTAAAAATTGGAAATTAAAATGAGCATCTTTATTCTTATCTTCAAGTGTTTCAACAATGATAGCTTTGCCATAGTTAGGGCAACTTCCTTGAGCTCTTCCTGGAATTGAATGATTTGGACACACGTCATTATAATTATCAATTAATAATGACTGAGCCGTACCAGCAGTTTTATTCAATAAAACATCATACTTGAAATTACCCTCCCCCAAATTTCCTTCCTTTTTCCAATTGATAAAAATGTGATTTTTGGGAATATCGAATCTTTCCATAAATCTAGCTTGAGGATTTTTAGACAATACGGAATTGATGTTTGCTCCATTCTGAGAAGCTGATGCGTTACCTACTGTCCGAGAGTTCACATACATAATGTGGTGTCTTCCCCTACCACGAATACCTGGATTATGCAAATAACTTCTCGAAGACTGATTCAGTTCAAGCATTTGACTTATAGGTTCACCCTTACTTCTAAAAATAGAATCCTCCTTATTTGAATGTGCTGATTCGTGACTCTTTTGCACGGAAAACTTATAGTTAAGATTTATCATGCTTAATCCTGTGTGTGCATTTATTTTTGTTTTCCTGTTCTTTTCCAAAATGTGATCTGCTTCATTATCTTCGTTTTGCGCTTTTTTCGTCCTCTTATCCATTTCGCTCAAATCTGTTTTTTTTACTATTCCTTCCGATGCGGTTTTTCCAAATTTACTCAGTTCATCATCCTGTTCTTGCATCTCCTCCACCTCTGGATACGTTACATTTTGCTCCAAATCAAAAGAATTCGCTGTCAGGTTCGTAAAGGAATAGTGGTTTTCCTTTTTCAAGACACAATTTGGTTTCTTGTTCAAAATAGAACACATTCCAATGTCATTCATGGAATTTAATTTTTTGGAACTATCCTCCAAAACCCAAACCCCCCATAGGAAATTGTCTCTGCGAGTTTCGCTATCTCTCTCAGGATGATTGAACAGTCCTTCAATACAACTTTTCAAAGTTGATTTATAACTCTCATTGTCATTCCTTACAGCAGATTTGCATTCACCACTTTTATCATTGTAGTACCCAAATACTGTATCATTTAATGGAAATCTTGGAGGGCATTTTGTCTCATAATCTGGACGCAAAAATGACGATGCGTAGGTCCATTCTTTCCCGGTTTCCTTTTTTATTGGCACAAAACATCTTTCAAAACCATATGAATTTTCAGACAAGCAATTTCTTCTTCTATTTTCCTCATGTGTACCTAGAATAACGCACTCCTTTGTTCTGTGGTTAAAAACGACAGGTAAACTGCGAAAACATTCGTTATCAAAATCTTTGTGAAAACATGGACCCATACAATGGGAATAAATAGAACAGTCCGACAAATCTTTTATTAAACCTGGGAAACTCATTTTTCTGGTCACATGACTTTCCGAAGGATTATAATCATGTACAGGGTAATTTATATTGGAGCCAAATCGACCTCCTAATCCGTGCCATCCAAAGTGTAAATATTCATTCCTCAACGTACGTTTTTTATTTCTTCCAGCGAATTGCGTATGTCTGTAAATTCGTCTAAAACACATATCATATACTTGTTCCTTCCTTATCAGCAAATTATGATTTTCGTCCAAAGGACAACGGTTAAAAAGACCTTGGTACATGGCCATCCCACTTTTCTCTACTGGAATTTCTATTGAAAGATTCAATTTCTTGTTTAACAAACCGAAACTAATTTCGTTTAAAAAATCTTCATTATACTCATCTCCATTTAAATCCATTACGAATGTTTTCCCATAATCCGGACAGCTACCCTTGTACATTCCGTGGACTTCATGGTTTGGGCAGGTTCCTGCCATATTCTGTGTGCTAAGCTTAGAGTTGGCATTTTCTTCATCATCTACAAGGAGGCAGGAAAAAATGTTATTTTCCACAAACATAATCGAAATCAACAATGCGCTGGGAATACGCAAAGAACTTCACACTGTTTTATAGAAATATGTAAGGGCATATATTCTAAGGTCACTCGGGGTACAACTATTGGTAATGCACATAGTGTTCATGAGCACAGAATCAGCCTTCTACATTTTTTTCTGCTTACCTATATCATATTTATAGTCCCCTGTTCCTAGCACACCATTTGTAGACCATGTTATGTTTATGTGATTCTTGGTTATGTCAAATCTGTCCATAAACTCCTTCTGAGGATTCTCTATACGCTTCGCCTTACAAATGCAAGAGAATGCCACAAGGGCTAAAAAAACGTACAGCGTCATCTTAGCCACTCTTTAGGGGGTGTACAAAAATATATATATGTACGTACTTGTACTATACAGAAAAAAGAATCATACTATAATCTCGCATTAGAGAACCTGGACAAATATATTTGATGGCAAATGAGCACCAATTACAATCAGTAAGAAGAATTAAAAAGGCGTGAAGAATCTCCACACAAATTAACATAACCTTGTTTTGGTTTCTTCTTAAAGACAGATCAAATAAACACATTCAAAAATTTGATAAACAGATCCATTCAGAAAAAAAAAAAAAGTAAAATAAAAATAGCTAGCTGTACACTAGTAGCGAAGGGAACACAAATAAAAAAATTCGCTAAAAAAAATTCAGGAAAATTCTCAATTCTCAGGAGAATTTCTTTACAACGTAAAATTTGGAACCAAGAAAAATTCACTTACATGTCTATACAAATATGTAAGCACATTTACGTGTGTATTGTATATATATACAAATGGGGGTACACGTTTATCATGCAAAAAATAGTAACATACTGTTCTACATGGCAAGCTGAAGCATCTTAATTTTCCTTTAAAAAATTAGGTACGCGGACAAGCGAGCAACACACATGCGCGTGAATCATCAGTACAGAAAAAAGTCAAGTTTGAAGTGGATTAAAAGTTGAAAACGATTTTTAAGGATAGAAGAAAAAAATAAAATAGTAAAATGGCAAAATAGTGAAATAAAAAGTTAACCATTAAGATGTAGACACATATACAGATCGTACATTTGCGAGCCGCTTCTTAAAGTTGCTTCAAATTTTGTACAAAACAAAATAAACCTCCAACACAATTAAAATACACCTTTAAGCTAATTGTTTCGTGCTAAACAGCTACATGAACTGCCCTTATTTTGAGTTTATTTCTTTCTATAAGAAGCTTTAATGATCCTCAAAATGAAGATAATAACCTTTCTTGTAGGAGTACATGCAAATTTTTTTTTTTTTTATCTGTCTCAACCTTTACGCATGTTCCGCCACACGCGTCTTAGTTCTAAAGTTCTGATTGTTGTTAAAAACAGCTCACTAACTGTTCATATAATAAACGCAAAAAAAAGTAAATTTGATTATAAAAAAAAAAAAAAAAAAAAAAAGAAGAACAAAAACGGCATCATTTTGTTCTTACATTTTTTATTCCACATTGTGACGCCAATTTGTAAAAATTTCGTAACGGCTGGATACATAAATGTGTGCAACATGTATTCTTGAACATGTGCATATACACACAAGAAGCGTGAGCAACTAGGCTATTACTTTGTGTTACATCTATTTAAAAAAATGGCATTTGCACTTACAACGGTCTATCTGCAGTATTCGTGGAAAAACCCTAACACTAAATGCGCATGCACAGCACTACCACATTTATGAGCTTGCTAACATGCATGCAAAAAGGCACCTGCTTTTTTTGCTTTCACGATGCGACTCGAAGGATTGAAGAGCACAGCTCCTTCCTAAAAAAAAAAAAAAAGGAAGAATAAAATGTTGTACTTATATTTACAGTGATAGTTACGTTTTACACAAATAACGGGTGTTACATATTAATGTGTGCGCACAACCCCACGCGACAGCGCTCCTGCATTACCCCAGCATGGTCTTCATTTTTCTCCATTTGTCATCGGTAGCATCATTTACTGCGCACATCTGCTGCAAAACCTTAACTGTTTTATTTTTGTCTAAATATTCTAGGGGCACAATTTCAACCCCCACAATTTCAGCATTGTTGCTGTTGCTGTTGTCATTACTTTTTTTATATATAAATATGCCATCTGATATAAAAAACTGCTTCTTTTCCTTCTCGTCAAATTCGATAGTAATTATTCCATTTCTTAATAACGTAACTAGGGGGCTGTGGTTATTTGTTATGGTGAAATAACCTTCAATTCCTGCAAAAAAAAAAAAAAAAAAAAAAAAAAGTCAAATAAAAATAAAAATAATAACATAAATAAAAGACCACTAGGACTGTTTACTCCTGATTCGTCTTTTCTAAAATTTTTGCGTCTTATATTGAGCACCTGGAAAGGAAGCCCTTTTAATTACTTGATTTCTGAATATTGATTCGCTAGACGAAGATATGGTTAGGTAGAGGTTGCTGGTCTTTGCTGTGCTGAAAAAAATCCTCCGTGCTCTGTTCAACATTTTTATTTACTTGAGCGATCAGGTATGTGAAATTTTCGCGTTTTACACCTTACTCAATCTGGTTTGTCTTGGCTTATACGTTATTTTTTGCCAATATCTGTTTTTTTTTTTTTTTGCTAATATTTCCTTTCTCACCCTATATTTTATTTTAACTGCATTTTACATAAAGATCATTTATTTTATATAGTTCCCAGGGCAACTTGGCGCATTCTAAATGTGCTCAAACGGTATAGAATCAGCCTGCTTCTTATTTATTGCCCCCTTTGGTGAAATTATTGGTAATCTTAAAAAGTGGGTTATATATTCCTCTATAAAGGGAATAAATGTAGCGCTATTTTTACTATGCTAAATGGAATTGTTTATGTATACAAAAATTCTTCCTTGTTCCATGGCTGCATATTTTTTCGATTACATTCTGTAATGAACCGGAAATACGTGCGTTGTTGTTTCTCGATTTAGTTACTGCCTCGTTGAAACATTAAATACTTCAAAATGTTCCTCCGAACAGAATAAAAAAGAATATTCTCGTAAACAAAAAATAAAATCCCTTCGCAAAGGTACTGTTAACGTGATTTTCCCTGCTGAAAATATCAAAATGTCGCTTTTTTTTTTTTTTTTTTTCGGACGGTGATCCTCTTATGAAATGGCTTTTAAAATTACACAAAGGGCAGAACGCAGAGATGTAAAATTATATGTAAATGCGAGCAAAAATTGCAATGCCAATATAATCCCACAAAATGCAAGCACTGATATGTGTACGTAACAAATACATACTCTATTCTTTTTTTTTTTTTTTTGAAGGTGCAAAAAATGAGGTTTATTGTTAAAGCAGTGCTACGAGAGTCACGGTCACAACTATACACAAAAACGTACCTTTCAAATTTTATGCCTCAAACATTAAATTTAAAAAACGTAAACGGGCACCAGGACGATAATGAAATTCGATTCCGAAGGATGAATGTGCGTACTGTAGGTGGTGTACATGTATACATTCACGATAATTTAATTTACACCTCCTCTCGCGCAGCCGCAAAATAAAAATTTCCCTTCCCCCCCAAAAAAACAGGAGGTACAGTCAGTTGCTGTATTTTCTCAAATTCTGCCACTTTTACGCATCCACCAAAATATACATACATGTATTTACATAAATATATATGTATATGCACGTGTAGAAGAATTACACACGCGCCTGCAATGCCCCCTCTTTCTCCTTTTTTTCAACTGAATCTCATGTGCCTGTTTCAGGGCCGCGTTACCCCACTGTCGCACATTTTCATGCAGTGAGAGGAACAACGCAACATTTCAAACTTCTCGCGCGTGTAAAAAGTGCCACTTAAAAGTAAATTTCCCTAAAGCTACTCCTTGTTTTTCCCTAATTGTGTAACACAAACTACAAAAAAAAAAAAATATACCGGCCGCATAGAACTAAGCAAATAGGTTTAACACGCAGAGGCTTAAAGGAAAACAAAAAAAAAACTGCTTCCCCTAAAACACGCACTCAAAATATAACCCTCTGTGATGTATGATGATATAAAGAAAAAGAAAAGTGAAAATCGGAAAAAAAAAAAAAAAGGCCATGAGGAAAAAAATAGTTCTATCAATGAAAATGGAAGCGAAAACGCTAAAAAGGGTGTAGAAAAAAACGGCGGAAATGTAACCAACATTATTAAATACGAAAACGCAAAAGTAAATAAAAATGGTGATGAATACACAAACCAGGACAAGTGTGCATCGCACAAGGGTACCCCCAAACCCGACTTGCGCGGGGGTACAAATGATGATCAAAACATGTATTACATCTTCGAAGAGTTAATATTTAAGGAAGACATGAAAAAAAAAGTACGCCATTACACATGGTTCTATTACTTCGAAAATATGGTGTTAAAATTGGACAACTTTGTAACCCAAATATTGAACTACTCCTACTACATTCTTAACAACATGGTTACCCCCTCAAACTGTAGTGGCATAAATAACAAGCGTATCATACTTCTGGTACAGTCAACTCTTACAGTGCAAATGGTAAATGGCAGGAATAGGAAAAAAAAATTCACCTCCAGTTTTAACCACAATGCATTTAAACACATAGAACAAATAGTTATGCACAAAGAAGACATAAACACAAACAGTAAAATAAATAAAAACGAACTGAAAATTCTAAACTATTTAAAAAATCAAAACATAAAAAGTATGATTTATATTAACGACATTTTTGAGCCACAATTTTTTTCTATATTGTTTTTAGTCCATACAACAGAGGAAAAAGAAACTACCAATTTTATTAGCAAACAAAATGACATAACAGAACACTCCCCGAATAAAAATGACCAAAAATTAGATTATAATGAGTGTGGGATAATGAGAGGGTATGATATAATCCTTCTAAGGTATTCGTATGAAATTATTTATTTTTACAAAAATAGTAAAGCGACGGCAAGCTACAATAATCCTATATATAACCAGGCAAACCAGCATGGAAAAATTACAGAAAAAAAACATCACAACAGCAAAATACAGCAACAAAATGATCATCCAAATGAGCAGGTCTCAAGGGGAACTAATAACAGCACGCTCAATAAAGACATAATAGAAAAAAACAAATATCACAAGATGCTCACATGGAAGAACTACTTAAACAAATCAAATGAATTAAAACAGTGTGTTGTTCTTGATGCGCTAAATATATGTTCCGGAATGGATGGATATATTGACGGAGAAAATTTTAACTTTGACGTTTTAGTAAATGACGCGTACTCCTACTTGGTGAAATACAAAACGAAGTTGTCCATCTTCCGGTTGATATACGCCGTTACGTCCCTACTGAAGAGCCAAATGCGACCAATTGTATTAAAAAAAAAAAAAATAAAATATTAATTAATAAAATAATAAATAAAAAGATAAAAAGAGGCACATATCTTTACGTGCCTGCACATGCATACATTCATGCGTTTGTAGATGCATATATGAAAATGTACAAGCGTGGAGAGAGTTATTAACCTAACTTAGTCATGTTTGCACTCCACATGTCAACGCGCACACGTTCCAGCGCAAGCACAACGTGCAGCAGACATCAAATACACACGTCATCATTCTTCTAACAAAATGCACATTTCTAACTCTCCACTACTCAGATATATATTCCCCACTGGTGGTACCATGACATACCTTTTTGCGAAAATAATATCCTCGAATCAGGAGATTTCCACTTATTCGTTTTTAAGGTAGCGCTTACCTTACATATGTATTATACCTACATGTAACATGCCCTCATCCATTTTACCCTTTCAAATGTTGGGTAACCCTTTAAAGGAATATGCACCGTGTTCAAATTATCCTCCTTGCCTCCATTTTTTTTTTTTTTTCTACAGGAATTAGAAAAAGACGGGTTCCTTAAAATTGGAAATAAAAACAAAGATTCTTCTGTGCTAACCATGGATGAAAAGGGTAACTGCGCTGATTGAGTACAAAAGAAAAGGTGTCACGTCCCTCGCAATGCTGCATATCCTTTTGTTATAAGAAATTATTTGCTTCTGCTATGAGTTTTACTTTGTACGTACATTCCTATACACCACCTTTTACCTTTGCATTTTCCTCATATTCCTCTTTTGTGCCTGTTCCCACACCGTAGATACAGATTTGTTTGTCGAGTTGGCCATAGAGCAAAATGCAATCCTCTGCACGAATAATAACGATATCATTAAATACTACATAGACGTACGAACGCAAAAGGGAATGAATTTACCGCATGTTCACGTAATGTATCCATGGTGGCACATTGTTTGTGTACCCTTTCTTTTTTCCTCGTAACCCCAGTTTAATATATTACACCTTCTTATGTACACTATATGTGTACGTACCTTTTTACAGATTTGTGAAAATGCAAAAGTTTCCAAGTTCATTGCAAAGGGAACCTTTTT
This sequence comes from Plasmodium fragile, assembly GCF_000956335.1. Classification (NCBI taxonomy): domain Eukaryota; phylum Apicomplexa; class Aconoidasida; order Haemosporida; family Plasmodiidae; genus Plasmodium; species Plasmodium fragile. The sequence continues at coordinate 47,608 of NW_012192671.1, read as the reverse complement.
TATGCTGGCCAACTTTCTTTAAACAAGAAGACCTGAAATAGCTGTCGTGTTACACTTTTTTAAGATAGAACGGACCTATCACTACGACATGGTTTCACAAATTGGCAGAAGGAAGAATGGAATGGAATGAAACAACATAATAGGCACATATGTATTCAACATAGAGTAAAAAATAATTAATCCTTTTCCTTACACCGGAATGTTTTCTCAAAAATTATCCAATAACTGCTTAATATTTTGAATCTCTTGCACTTTTTTATTATTTTTTTTTTTTTTAATTGTAAGAATAATTACACGTGTATGTGCCCCTTTTTTTTAACGAATTAACCACATTGTTTTAATTATTAAAGATTTTTTTTTTTTTTTTTTTATACACTCTTTAAATGCTGGTTTGCCCTTTTTAACAATTCTCAATATGCACCTCATGTTTTCTATACCTTATCATTGTGTTCTCATTTTGCCCATTTTTCGTTCATACTTTTTTTCCACTTTTGCTCATAACCCGCACCATGTTAATTAAACATATGCAATGCACTTGCGAATTTTTTCGTAAAAACTTGTTTAATTTTGTTATACTGCACGTCTGCACAAAATGGTAATAGAAGCGTTTCAATTGGTTATTAAAAACGAGGGGGAAAAAAAAAATGGAAAAAGCACAAAAAACATTTTTCTATACGGCAACATTTCATTCTAACCAACTCTTTTAAGGCATACACAACTTTTATCTTTCAACTGTTCTTTAATTCATTTTGAACTTTCTTTTAAAGAACAATGCATTGCACATTCAATACTGCTCAAGGCGGCTGCGACAGAGAACAAAAATAAACAGGGAACAAACAAGCGCAGCAAGCAGAAAAGAGGCGAAACCGAAAATGAATACTGTTGACACCTATATGCTAAGGCATAACAGAAAAAAGCACCTAGCAGTGCTACTATTGGAGTTAACGAAATATGAAAAAAAAAAAAATGACTGCCAGCCAGATTTTGAAAACGATGAATTTTACAATCAGGTAGAACACATCATACAGCTGCTGTTTAATTATATATTTAATTTAGATACAGAAAACTCTACAGACTGCAAAGATGACATCCCTCATGGGTATTATCATTCGAGTTCTTCGGAAAATTTAAGCGATATTTTAACAAATTCTAGTGAAGACGATGAAGAACTACCGCACTTCTTCTCACTTAAGGAAACCCATGCGCATGAAAAAGACACTCCACATATTCATAATGGCCAAGAGGAGGACAAACCCGAATGTATAAAGTCCAAAGGAGAGGGTGCGAATGTTCATATGAAATCCATGCAGATCCACAGCTCATCTTCTAGTAACTCACACAACACAGATCACAATATAAATGGTGTCACCAGTGTACCCCTAAAAAAGGACAAACCCAAGAACGCATCACTCCAAAAAGAATCACGTAACGAAAGAAATAATACCCATATGTCCGAGCATTTTTTCAACTTTAATTTAAAATGCAACCAAAATACACAAACGCTAAAGGAAAAAAAAAAGGTGGAAACGCAAATATTAAGCATCTACTATAAGACCTTTTCTTCTAACATCATTGACATGCTTTTAAATAGTCCCACTGTAGAAATTACAGATATTATTTTTTTTTTTCTTTTCGATCATGTTGGCAATATTGATAATATTAGTTCCTTCTTTACCAAGGGAAATTACACCTTTGAGATGATACACACGTACATTCAGAAGAGAAAAATTATTCCTGCTGAAGCGTCTTCAAGTAAGGGAGCATATAAATATTGGTGCGCAAACAACCCATCCCATTGTGGAGAAAGACACCAAACGGATGATACTAAAAGTGCGTACACGAGGGGAACGGCGCAACAGGGGGGTACACGGAGTACGGTGGAACAGAATAAAAGAGAACAAAATAGAGAGGAACCACACACCCCTGTAGAAGCCACAAGCAATGTAGAAGGAAATCCATGTCTGAATGAAGAATGGCCCACTACCGACACCAGCGCTCAAAAAGTTACAAACGATAACATCGCACATGGTGAAAACGGGGAAAATGAAGAGGCCAATAGTACCTATTACTTAAGCGAATTATTGCCAGAAAAAGAAATAAATAATATAAACCTCCCGTCGGCGTGCAACCATCCTGGGGATGTCTTTAAACTAAGAAATGCTTTCATTAAAGAAGATACATTAATCGTTGAAAATTTTCATTTCCAGTTAAACAAGTCTTCTGTTCTGCTCAACAAATTTATCAGCGTGTTAAATGTACATCTAGAAAAGCACAAACATTTCAAATTCTGCACTGATATATTTTTCGTAAAAAATTTAAGGTTGAGCTTTTTGGAAGCATCGAAGCCGTGGATTTTTTATTGGTGTATTCACACTATCTACATCTTACATAACGATTTAGAGATTGAGCAAAAGTTAGGTAAAACCACCTTTGCTTACATAAAACAATGCGTCTTCGTTTACTTAAATAAAATAAAAAACGAAAATGGAGCCTTCGGAGGTGGACTAAATCAGTACACCCACATAGCAACTACGTACGCGGCGGTATGTGTCTTCATATACCTACACGATGACGAAAATAATTTTTTAAGCTTTCTCGATAAAAAAAAATTACACTCCTATATCCTTAAGTTAAAATGTAAAGATGGTTCATTTCGATTACACAAAAATGGGGAGATAGACATGAGAGGCACCTACTGTGCTATAGCAGTATGTTCCATGTGTCACATATTAACTAATAAAGTAAAAAAAAATGTAGAAAAATATATTCTGTCTTGTCAAAATTACGAAGGCGGATTTACAAGTGAGAAATTTCAAGAAAGTCACGGAGGTTACACCTATTGCGCCTTGGCTACCTTGTGCATTTTAGGAAAAGTTCAAAAAGTTAATATAAATAAATTAGTACATTGGCTAATTAACAAACAAGGCAACTTAGAAGGCGCGTTCATGGGAAGAACTAATAAGTTAGTGGACGCTTGCTACTCATTCTGGATTGGATCCATTTTCTTTCTAATAAACGAAATATATATATTAAAGCAGTTCTTGCAAAGTTGGAAAAATGGAAATAAGAAAAAGCACATTCCTGGGAGACACCAAAATGTGGATGACGCAGATTTACACAATTTTAATGACCCAAGCAATTTTGAAAAAACACATGTAATTGGAAGCAGTTCAAATGGGGCAAAACGTGAACATCCTTCTATCAACCAAGTGGATAACCACAAAATGCGTAACAAAGCTAAGGGCAGTCATCACTCCGACTGTGTTGATGCGCCGTCCAAATCAGACCACATGAATAGTAATAACAATCCCACCATGACAACTCAAATACACAAAGAACAAATCAATTTTGAAAATTATAAAAATAAATACTTGCAAAAAAATGTCATGTTCAATATGAATTTCTTAAAGCTCTATTTGCTCGTGTGTTCTCAAAATAATAAGGGCGGTATGAAGGACAAGCCGATGGAAAAAGTTGATTATTATCATACGTGCTATGCCTTAAGTGGCTTGTCCATAATAGAAAACTACATGTTGTCACATAAGGAAGATCAGGAGACGTACAGTACGGACCATATAATCCATCTGAACAAAATTCACATACTTTACAATATAACCGTTTCAAAGGTATACAAAAGTTACACCTACTTTTCTCCCTCTTTCCCGCTAAGTGAAAACAAAATTAATCACCGAGTTGGGAAGGGTGCTTACTTGTATTTGAAGCGGCTCCTTTGCTAACATTACCCCCTGTTGGTAGGAGGCACTTATGCACGTGTGTGTACACGCAGTTGCTTCTTACATATTATGTACCCATAACACACAGCAAAAAGCTGCACTACGGGGTGATAACATATATAAAAAAATCATAAACTCGTTCAACAATTAGGCATTTGCCTTTTTTTTCTTTTTGTTTTTTGTTTTGTTGTTGTTCTTCGTCTTACTTACATTGCCCCCCGCCTTTCAACAATTGTGCATTCGTCTAGGTTTGTATCATTTTTAATATTTTTCCCGTGACGCATTTGCTTTTAACACAATTCCGCAACTCTGTCAGTTAACACTTTATCAATTTGTTCCCCATCGAGAACTTCACTGAGGTTGGCAATATTTAGCAATACAAATGCACAGAGCAAAACGATTTTCTACACTTATATTCTTCCATTAATTCTTCCCTTAATACGTATTTCTTCCCCCCTCCTCAAGATTTGGTGCCCCTATTACACACCTGGTGTACATGAAAAAATGGGGCTAACAAAATTAGCAATAACATTTATATAAAAGTTAGAAATATATCACAGATTAAGCAAAAAAAAAAAAAAAATGTTCTAAGTAAACATGTATGAGTTATAAATAGTGTGGGCCACCTTACAATTTCCGTACCGCATTATCGTACACTTAAATTATTTTGCGAGCGCTTACCTTTTCCTGGTTTTATTTTTTCTTCTTTTTTTTCCAAATTTTTATTCATTAAAATGTCAGATATCGTATGCCAAGAAGAAATATGCAAAAAGGTTTCTTTTTAATTTCCACACCTTTAGAAGAAAACGTTTGAAATGAATGTTATCTTTTAAGAGGACCACAAAGTTTTTTTCTTCTTCCCCTTGTTCAGCTGCAGCAATTCCATCAATATAAAACAAACAAGTACACGCAGATTTTTAAAACAAGTAGTTCTTCCACCATGCAAGCACAAAAGAAAAATAATTTCCTATTCAATTGTTTTAAATCGCTAAAAAGTACCTTAGTCCCAAGTTTTCCAGTAGCAAGGTAAGTTCGTTTTCACCTTTTTTGTTTTTTTTTAACCTGCGCAAATATGTCACATTGTATCAGTATGGCTATCCTTCTGTTCATATAAATTAAACTGGCGTATACATATGCGAGCAAAGGTTCATATTGTATGGAGCGGTGCTGCCATTTTGTGCCACTTCATTCCATGCAACAGAACCCACAGTGTGTATGTGTAAACACTATGCGCTCAGATTGTTTTTATCCCACAAGTAATACCTGCACAGCTGCCCGAGATGTATCACTCACGTATTCTATTTCTGTTTTTGCTTACCCTGTCAGATGTGATGCGCCAAAAATGTGGAGATTAGCCATGGGTGGGGTAGACCCAGCTACACCCCAAGCAGAATCCCTTATCAATTTTCACAACCACACAGTAACCTATATGGTTTTTATTATGTTTACCGTCCTAATGTCCCTAAAGAGATAAACACCCACATGCGCATGTAGAAATTGCTAGGGGATCAAGAATATGTATTTAACTCACCCCGGAAGAAAAAATAACGAAACAGTGCACTCACCCTAATGATGTGAAAAATTCATTTTTCGCGCCCACAAGACAAAAAGGAGGAACTCCGTTTCGGCGTAGTCTACATATGCCAGTGTCTCTACTTTTACGCATGCACATTACCTTAGTGTATATATCTAATACTATTATTTTATTATTTTTTTTTTTTTTTGTCACGAAATTTACCCAACTGAACGCTGTGTTTATCACGGAACACATTAAAAAGGCATAGGAAATCATTAGACAGCAACCAAAAATTTAAATGAAAAGTGCATAAAGTGGATGGTATAATGGAAATGGACCACACACACACATCCAAAGTTAAAATCGAAATGTCTATATGCACATACTATATACGTATATAAAATATAAATGTACATATACTCGTGTGCATTCCCCCCCCACTCGGGGGGGCCAACCAATTGTGCAGGCTGGACACAACACACATTTGTTTTGTGTATATATTGCACCCATTGTCATACAAAATAAGAATTAGAAAAATTAAAAAAAAAAAACAGGAAAAAAGGTAAAGCTAGAGGGAACCATGGTTCATCTAAAACAAAAGGAATGTTGTGGAACATATGCCCTCGAAAAAGGACGAAACAGGGGAATTTTCCCCCTTAGAAAATGCCAAAGGGTGGAGACATACCCGTAAAAATATATAACATAGTGGCATACTTCAGTCAGAAATATAAAGCAGTTGAATATGCCCCCCCAGAAAAAAGGTAAAACAGTGACATTCATGAGGTTACAAAATGGCTACCCCAGATACACATCATTAAATGGAGTGGCCATTTTTACGTAACGGTACGCACCTCATATGTTGGGAATAAATAACGAATGCATTGTAATTAACAATAAGGACAACGTCAGTAATAATACCACTGGTAATGCTACTAGTAGTGGCACGAGCCCCGTGTCAACATACGTACCGTTAAAATCTGAGCACGAACAACCAAAGGATGACACATTCTCACGACAAACAATGCTCGCTTCTCAATCTCGTCAGTGGTATACGTTATTCACAAACTTACTCACGTTGTTTTCCTTGCTATTATAAATATCATCCTTCTTATAAATAACCGTTGCTTGCTCGTCGTAGTCAATAATTACCGGTTCGTAAATATGCATCAACTTGTACTTAATGTTTTTATAAACCAGGATTTTATCTTTTAAATTTTCATAATAAAAATTCGCATTCAAGTTGTAATTATTGATAATGTCTCCTATGTCCTTTTCGTATTCATCCCTACTTGCATCGGACAATTTTTTGTGTTTATTTTCTCCTTGTAGGTTCTCTATTCCTTTTTTCTTATTTGCCTGATTCTTGGCGCTTTTCTTCGGCACCTTCTGTGCCCCTTCTTGGGGACTATTGTGGCTGTTGATATTTCTGCCACTGCTGCTGTCGGTATTGTTATTGTCGACTTTTTCCACATTGGTATTTTGTCCTGTAACACTTTTGCCTGTTTGATTCTCCTTAGTTGTGCGGGAATTATGGTGCTTGTTGATGTGCTTGTCTCTGTCAGAAATGGCCCCTTTCTTGGGTGATTTTCCCCCCCAATTGGCTCTCTGTCCCTTTTCATTTTTGTTCACCGAGGCACCGTTATGCCAGTTCGTCTTCGTTGCATCTGGCGAGACAGTACTTCTGTCTACGTTTCCATCTGTGCCCTTTCCTGCATGTGTCGTCTTGCTTTTCGTGTCGATACGGGAAGAGCTGCTTGATGATGTGTCATGCGTTCTGCCCTTAACAAGATCAATTCCCTTCTGCTCGAAGTGAGTTCCCACTGACTCATGGGAAACTTTCCAATGACCTTCAACATTCCCTTCCACTTGTTCATCCAAACCATTTAATTTGTTTTGGTCCATATGGTTATCCTTTACATTGGCTTTCTCTTCCTCCCCTTTAACATTAGCAGCATTGTTTTTTGTTTTGTTTTCACCCATTATAACGTCCTTCCCGCCACTCGGTCTGCTCATCATGCCTATCATTTCCTCGTGAAAATCCATCTGGTCTAGCAACAATATCGTCTGGTCATCCAGGTAGATGCAGTTACTAACGTTGGAAGGGTAATCGTCACCATGGGAATTTTCAAAACAGTTACTATTAACATCTCCATCACTATCTGATGTGGACGAAGAAAACGTGTTGTCCCCCATCGACTTTAATATGTAGCCATAAAACGTGTAGGACGGCCTTGAAACCGAAACATTTTTCCTACCAATAACATGCTCATTATAATTTAACAAATTGGTGTACGTTTTGCTAATCACCAAATCGTTTTTGTTAACGTTGATTTCTTCTTTTAATAAAACTATGTTGGTGTACCAGCTGTCACAAGTTCCATATTTTGTTCCAAAATGTTCCCCCTTTCGAATTTCGACATCTATGGTTATTAAAAACCCACAAAAAGGGCCACTCTTTTGAACCCAAAAAATGTGATTCCTTTTTTGTATCATTTGATTAATTACATTTTGTTCTAAATATAAATATTCTAGCGTACCAAAATCGATGTCCTCATTTTCTTCTTCAGTTAATGATAAGTTAGACCACTCCAACATAACAGATTGTAGTAGCTTACTCTTCGGGCTAATAATTGTCCTCTCGGGGTAATTCTCACTCTTATATATTATATTGTCATAGTAAGGGAATTTCACGGGGCAGTAATATGTCGCAACACTATAAGGTATGCTCTTAACATTCATGTTGTAGAATTCTTCACACCTGTATAATTTATCATCTGCTGCGAATTCGCTATATGTTATTTTTTTCACCTTCTTAACGTTCTCCTCCCCCCATTGCTCGCCCGTCTCATCCTTCTTACCACATTCTCCGTATTTTTTTGGCCCTTCCTCCTCACTCGGGGCGTTCGCCCCGTCGTTCCGCACCGCCTTTTTGTGACTGCCCCAGCTATCAACCCCATCCCCCTTCCGCCAATTGTGCAAATACTCCTGGTACTTTCGGTAAGAAAATATTTTCTTGTGCAAATCCAGGTATATGTCTGCCACCCCCTCTTGTGAAGCGAAATCCCCTATCACTTCGCTTATTATCATGTCGTAATTAAAATTGCTGCAATGCTGCTCATCCACGTTAGAATCAAAGTAGTTGTAAAAGGAGCTTCTCCTTTTCATTCTTTTCTGATTTCCTTCCTCCTTATAGACATACGTCTTCGAATAACAATTTATAATTTTAATAAAATCTTCCAAATTATATCCTTCTACTAACTTCTTCGCCATATCGGACGCGTCTTTATTAACCTCTAGTGCGTCTACATGCTTGGCCCCATTTAAAATGGCATTAATGGATAACAGGGAGAGTGGTCCCGTCCCTATTTCAATTATTTTTTTATTATAAACATAGCACTCTTTATTATTTTCAAAAAAAATATATGGATTCTTCTCTCCATTTTGGTCCTCCAGCATTTCCTTAACGTCATCCTCATACGCGTTTATCGTATTACCCATGTTGTTTACATTTCCCCCCTTAAACTGGCAAACAGTTTTCTGTGACAACATGGTGGTGCTCTTCTGATTTGTTGTGTTACTGGTTCTACTTACATGAAGAGAACTCGTTTCACCTTTCCCACAGAGTGCCATCCAAGGGTCCCCTTCACATTCGCACATGTCCTTATGCCCGGTCCATCTCATCGCCGCTCTGTAATAATGCAACCTGTTAAAATCATTTAGCATGGTTAAGTGATTGTACAAATTAAACTGATTACATATGGACAGTGTGTTTGGCTTCTTCCCATATTTGTACTCCGTCCTTGTAGCAATTTTGTTCTTTATAAATTGATTTATTTTTTGTTGCAGTGTTAACTTTTCTCCCCATGTTTTAATTCTTTTTTCGCCTTCTTGTTCTATCATTTTGCTAGATAAATTTGTTTGCAGTTTTTTTAAAAGTTTTACATATTTTTTCTTCGGCGGTCCATGCTCATTTGGATTAATAATTTTTGGCTTATCATCCTTGCCCTCAACTGCGTCTGCATTATCATTGCTACTCTTTTCCTTACTTATGCTTTTTTTGTTTGTAGCTGTCTTGTTCCCCGTTGAATCGCAATATGTCTTGTCATCATTCATTTTTCCCTTCTTATATGCGCATGCTTCAGATACACTTTCAGCCGTAGTGGCATCTCCGCTGTGGCCTCCTTTCTCCTCCTTTTCGAAAAAGAGTTCGACACCCGCTTCTTTTTTTTTCTCATTTTCCTCTATTTCATTCTTTCCAATTATATGGCTAACTTTGTGGCCAAGATTATGATCATTTTTATCGTTACCTTTCTTTTTTTTCTTCCTCGTGTTCCCCTTCTCGTGCAAACCTATGTCATCTTTACCATTAACATTTTCATCAGAATATTTCCTCTTGCTCTTTTTATCATTTCTTTTATCATATGATGAGCTCTCCATTTGGTGTTCCTTTCTTTCACCTTTAAGTATTTCTTCGATCACCTTTCCATTTGATACACCGGAACCCTTGTCATTACATGGCTTCCCCTCAGCACCTGTCTGAATTCCCTTCGAACTATTATTTTCATCCTTCAGTTCTAAAATATCGTCATTTGTTTTTTTCTCGCTTTCCTTAATTTTGCTGCATTTTTGCTTCATTAACATTTTGTCATTCTTAATCGAGGACGTGTTCGTTTCTTTCCCCTTCTTTAGGGTTTCTCTGGAGGTGCATTTTTTCGTACCCTGTTTGGGCACATCCGCTTTGGATTCCCCTCCACATTCATTTGTGTCATGGTCATGCTTTTCCAACCCAGTTGGGGGGGCAACCTCGTTTCGTTCCACCTCTCGTTTCGCGGTCTTTTTCTTGGTTTGTTTCTCGGTCACCACTTCGGTCTCTTCTCCTATGAAGTTATCCTGCCCCGCTTTCAGTCTTTCACTCCAGCCATAACTAGCACCCGCATCCGCTATACTATAATCAGTACACCTCCCCTTTTCGCATGCCTCTGCACCCTCCAGTGCGTCCTTATCCTCCTTGTACTTTTCGTGCGGGTACCCTTCGCAGTAGCTAGAACAACTGGTGTCATCCTGAGTCTCCATGCAAAATGGTATTCCTTTTTTACTTTGAGATGCCAATTTGTGACCCTCGTGTAAATCTAAGGGTATCTTTTTCTCTTCTACATTTTTATCCCCTTCGCCTTCCTCAAAATGTGTGTCTGTATAGTTGATGTTGCAACTCTTCTCATTCTTGTTGACATACCCCACTTGCTGATTCCATATTTCATTTTTTTTTGTCTCATTTGTGCAATCATCTTTCAGTACATGTTGATTCATAACTTTATAAGAATTGTTTCCGTTTTCTGTGTTTTGCGTGTGCACTAGATTTTTGTGGCTACTTTCCAGATTCATGTTATACGAATCTTCGCTGTTACGGAGCTTATATTTTAAATAAATTTTTTTTTTTTTTTAAAGTTGTATTAAGCTTTTAACTTCATTTAAAATGCTGTTTGAGTAAGCACCACCACCTTGCGCACATTATATATGCTTACGCATGTGCGTATGTACTTGTATCCAGAGTTGTAAACTGAAGCATATCATACCACCTGGGTGTTGCAAAAAAAGAAAACAGAAAAAAGGACGAGTTAATATTTACTTCTGACTGATGTAAAATCGTGGATCTATTCTTCTGTGCATATTAACATTTTATTTTCTTAAAGTAGTCTTAAGGCATCACACGACATTTTTTTTTATTTTTTTTTTTTTTTGCCTTGTTATTTTGCAGTATGGAGGCTGGAAAATTAACACAGCATTTCACATTGTTATAACCGCGTATACACAATACGCGTTAATGTACGTGTATTTGTATTTTTCTTTTTGTTTTTTTATTTATTTTTCTTCTTTTACTTTTTTTTCCTTCGTTTTGGCGAATTCCTACATTCAGAATAATCAGGCGAAAGAAATGCAACAAATAATGGCCTACCAAACAATCTCAAAAATACATAACATGTACGTTTTCGTTCTTGAAATAATTAAAAAGGTGTTGAGGAAAATTTTAGTGCATGGTGTGTATTTCCCCCAAGGACGCATAAGTATTTTGCTCTATTTTTTTTTTTTTTT
>NW_012192671.1:22701-36168 GCF_000956335.1 Plasmodium fragile | reverse complement strand
TCTTTCCAATTATATGGCTAACTTTGTGGCCAAGATTATGATCATTTTTATCGTTACCTTTCTTTTTTTTCTTCCTCGTGTTCCCCTTCTCGTGCAAACCTATGTCATCTTTACCATTAACATTTTCATCAGAATATTTCCTCTTGCTCTTTTTATCATTTCTTTTATCATATGATGAGCTCTCCATTTGGTGTTCCTTTCTTTCACCTTTAAGTATTTCTTCGATCACCTTTCCATTTGATACACCGGAACCCTTGTCATTACATGGCTTCCCCTCAGCACCTGTCTGAATTCCCTTCGAACTATTATTTTCATCCTTCAGTTCTAAAATATCGTCATTTGTTTTTTTCTCGCTTTCCTTAATTTTGCTGCATTTTTGCTTCATTAACATTTTGTCATTCTTAATCGAGGACGTGTTCGTTTCTTTCCCCTTCTTTAGGGTTTCTCTGGAGGTGCATTTTTTCGTACCCTGTTTGGGCACATCCGCTTTGGATTCCCCTCCACATTCATTTGTGTCATGGTCATGCTTTTCCAACCCAGTTGGGGGGGCAACCTCGTTTCGTTCCACCTCTCGTTTCGCGGTCTTTTTCTTGGTTTGTTTCTCGGTCACCACTTCGGTCTCTTCTCCTATGAAGTTATCCTGCCCCGCTTTCAGTCTTTCACTCCAGCCATAACTAGCACCCGCATCCGCTATACTATAATCAGTACACCTCCCCTTTTCGCATGCCTCTGCACCCTCCAGTGCGTCCTTATCCTCCTTGTACTTTTCGTGCGGGTACCCTTCGCAGTAGCTAGAACAACTGGTGTCATCCTGAGTCTCCATGCAAAATGGTATTCCTTTTTTACTTTGAGATGCCAATTTGTGACCCTCGTGTAAATCTAAGGGTATCTTTTTCTCTTCTACATTTTTATCCCCTTCGCCTTCCTCAAAATGTGTGTCTGTATAGTTGATGTTGCAACTCTTCTCATTCTTGTTGACATACCCCACTTGCTGATTCCATATTTCATTTTTTTTTGTCTCATTTGTGCAATCATCTTTCAGTACATGTTGATTCATAACTTTATAAGAATTGTTTCCGTTTTCTGTGTTTTGCGTGTGCACTAGATTTTTGTGGCTACTTTCCAGATTCATGTTATACGAATCTTCGCTGTTACGGAGCTTATATTTTAAATAAATTTTTTTTTTTTTTTTAAAGTTGTATTAAGCTTTTAACTTCATTTAAAATGCTGTTTGAGTAAGCACCACCACCTTGCGCACATTATATATGCTTACGCATGTGCGTATGTACTTGTATCCAGAGTTGTAAACTGAAGCATATCATACCACCTGGGTGTTGCAAAAAAAGAAAACAGAAAAAAGGACGAGTTAATATTTACTTCTGACTGATGTAAAATCGTGGATCTATTCTTCTGTGCATATTAACATTTTATTTTCTTAAAGTAGTCTTAAGGCATCACACGACATTTTTTTTTATTTTTTTTTTTTTTTGCCTTGTTATTTTGCAGTATGGAGGCTGGAAAATTAACACAGCATTTCACATTGTTATAACCGCGTATACACAATACGCGTTAATGTACGTGTATTTGTATTTTTCTTTTTGTTTTTTTATTTATTTTTCTTCTTTTACTTTTTTTTCCTTCGTTTTGGCGAATTCCTACATTCAGAATAATCAGGCGAAAGAAATGCAACAAATAATGGCCTACCAAACAATCTCAAAAATACATAACATGTACGTTTTCGTTCTTGAAATAATTAAAAAGGTGTTGAGGAAAATTTTAGTGCATGGTGTGTATTTCCCCCAAGGACGCATAAGTATTTTGCTCTATTTTTTTTTTTTTTTGTTTAAGAATTATTTGCTTGCCATAAGTCGTCTCTCATGTGTGACATTCCTGGATAATTTTACACAAATGGAACTTGGATCTCACGCAAAAAGAGTGTGCTTGCAAAGTGGAAAATAAAACAAAAGGGCATAAAAGGTGAAAAAGCTGCTTATCGGATAAGCCGTTGAAATGCTGCAAAAATGTTACGCATACACATTTTGTTACTTCCAGATTGGCAAAATCGCAGAGTATAAGTACTTTTCCAATTTGTTCCCACAAACATGCTAGTTGCACATTTGTTTGTTTTTTTTTTGAGCCCATTTGGTGCCATTCTTGGAGCCCAAATGTGTAAACGCATTTTCCAGTTCTCTTTTTTATATGATACCATTTCATCCTTATTTTTTATTATTTTTTTTTTAACGTTTTTTCTTGCCTTATTTGTAAATTGTGCTCATTACACACTTTGGAAACATTCTGCCCTTCACCCTTTAAAACCTTCTGAATTTTCACCCAATATAATGTTAAATACGTGCACAGAGAAGAGTTCCACACGAATGAGTACCCTATGGTAAGCATACCTACATGTATCATCATCTAAATGACACCATCACAGGACGACATCCCTAGCAAGTAAACAATTTCAATTTTTATTCCACACACTGGCAGATTTGGGCTTATCACATTCCCCTTAAGGTAAAAATGAATTTGTTGCAAAAACACACTAAATTAATTGCACATGCGCCTTTGCCATATGAAGCGGAACATAAAAAGGAATAAAACAAATAGGCGACAGGGTGGGTTAAAAAAAAAATTGGTTAAAAATATCATACAATTTGAATTTTACAAAGGTAGAATTCCTTTTTTTTCTCCTGCACAATTTTTTTAAACAAAAAAAAAGATCTGCATAAGTATACTCTTCTAAAGGGGTGTGCATAAAAACTACAAACATGACAACACAAATAAAAATACAATTCAAAAAGATGAGGTTAATATGGTACAAAAAAAAAAAAAAAAAAAATTAATAATCATAACTGGGAATATGCAGGCAAAAAAAAAAAAAAAAAAAACGATAAACCGCGAACATAAAAAATTAACATAAAAATTTGGACCATGGTTGCGTGGATTCAACAAAAAAAGACAAGCTGTGAAAAGGTTCCACAACAATATGATTAGAACATAAAGACACCCTCGCAAGACAGATGGTTTTATAAAAGGATAAAAAATATATTTACAAAATTGTGGAAAAGTAAAACACTACAGTGGGGTGGTGCTCCTGCCCCCACCCCCATCACAAAAAAAAACAAAAAAAAAATGTTGTTAAGACAACGCATGACACTTAAATGGTAAATATCTCCAAAATGTGCCCATTTCTCTATGCTTTACGGATCCCACACATCCCTGGGGCATTACGAAAACTGCATTATTCCGTACTTGTTAAAAATAAAATTTAAAAAAGTTTCCAAACAAACATTTTTAACAGCGGGGTTAACGCCTATTTGCATGTACTCATACAAATTGTAAACATTGCTGCAAACATTTTTATGCCACAAATAATTATTTTTTTTTTTCTCCTCCACTTGGTGAATACAATTCCTAGTACAACTTGTTCTACTCAATTCGGAATGCAAATGATTATGTAGTATTTCCCCTCCATTTTGAAGAAAACTGTTGACGTCTGTTTTTGCCGAATTGTCCACATCGTTACAACCATTACAACCCTTATTTTCCCTTTTTAAGTAAGCGTTATTATACCTATCCTTTTCTCCTTTCTTTTTACCCTTAACGTATTTTTTCACACCTCCCATCCCAGTGTCTGGACCTACATTAGCGAACACATTATTTCCTTGATTGTTCAGTTCGTCAAACAGGGCACCATTATAGGGGTAAGAAACGTTGTAGGCACTAACGTAGCTAATGAAGGGGAATATCAAAAGGGCTACCTGTTGCATTAGTAAAAAAAAATCGATTACTGTTAAGCCTTGGTTTTTGTTAATGTACTTGCTGAAGAACACTTGCCTCATAAATAAATACTCCAAGTCGTATATGTTCATTTTTTTTCTCCTCTTGCTCTTGTACTTGGTACTCCCAATTCCTATGGTGTTGAAATTCACCAGATTGTTTGACGTTGGGACTAGGGAAAAGGGGCAGAAGATGGAGGCGTAATACGAGCCGTTTCCGGGCTGTTCCTTGCAGCGGCTGTGGCTGCGAGTGATACATTCATTGTAGGTATTGTTACCATTTCCGCCATTGCCATCATTGCCATCATTGTCACCATTGCCACCATTGCCACCATTTCCCCCTGTGACGGTAGAACACTTTGAAGCTTCTTCCCCCCCTCTAGCCCTGCGCCTGTAAATGCGGTCCTCTGACAAAATATCGTTTGACAAATCAGTGGTGTCTCCAAAGCTGGAGTTGTTCGAGCAGTTCCCATCACTCACATGTCTTTTACGGTGCATTCCAGAATTCCCTTTGCTGTCGCAATTTTTATTTTTCAAGACCTCCTTAACGATTTGAAATATTTGATTTTCATGCGTGCTTTTATTTATCTCAAACAAATTATTGTAACTGCTAGTGGGGATATCTACATTTTCAATTATTTTATTTATTTTTACATCTGCACACATGCAAAGGAAGGTACTTTTGTCAATATGATATTCGACCTTCTTATTATTCTTCTTCAAATTCTTGTCATATTTTTTTAGCACAAAATCGAAAAGAAAATAACAATCATTGTATATTTTCATTTCGTTATAATATTTGCTCGTTTCCTTTTTTAAATTTATATATACGTTCTTTTCTAGTACATTATTTTTTAGGGGATGTAAAATATCCTTCCTGATTTTTGTGTAAGTCTTTTTCAAGTCAAACGAAATGTTTTTATTGTACAGTTCTTCAAAATTGTTTATGTCATTATTGTTTATGTAGCGAATGCCCAGCACATTTAAGCAGTTCATGTATTTATATAAGTTACTCCTAAGCATAATAAAATTTTCAATTTTCTTTTTATACACACTGTCACTAATATTTCTTGAGAGTGCTTTGTACGTTTCCACGTCATCGTTTAGGAATCTATCAAATTGAATATCTTCTTGATTATCGATCTGTACATATGTCTCCTTATTTAGAATGTTGTTCTCGATTAGTTTGTTTTCCTTTTGTAGTAATTCTTCATAACTGCACATTTTGTTCATTTCTTCTACACCTGGGTCTTTCTCCCCTCTGCTGGAGTACCGCAATTGCCCCTCTTTATTACATTCCGCGCTTAAAACGCAATTCTGATTTTCCCCTAACTGGTTAACAAAGTTCCTGTCCACATATTTCACACTACCATCACTGCCGTCACCGCTACTATAACAGTCGTATGCGTACGTGCTCCTACTTCCCTTTTTTGTGCCCCCCATAGCATTCGATTTTGCGTATCCCCCACTGTGCACTTCGCTATCTTCATAGTCCATATCTGAGCTGGTATACACTCCTTCGTCGTAACTGACCGCGTCCTGGTTTGCATACCTTCTCTTCACATTTGTTGCTGGTCTCCGTGGATGATCTCCCCCAAGGGTATCATCATCATGTGTTTTCTGCATTATCCCGTTTAGATAACCAGTGGTGCTATTGGATGGTCGGCTGGAATTCCCGCCGTTATGTCCGATTTCTGCGCTCATTTCGTTCGACATGATTCCCTGGTTTGGCGAGGCTTCCCCACCGTTTTGGTTCATCACCCTTGTTCCGTATCCGTTCTGCACCTCCTTATTATTGCTGCTGTCCAGTTGGCTGCTCCCGCCCTCAGCCTCGTTGTCCATTTCGTTGGACAAACTGAAGCTTCCGATATCATTCTCATCAACGCAAGTATCCACGATGCTCATGTTTTCCTTTTTCAAGAATAAATCATTCTTCGTTTTTACCTTCCTTTTTATCTCCCTGTTCATGACCTGCGCATTACTCCCCAGCTTCTCCTTTTGCGTACCACTCAATTTACACTTTATTATTGACTCACACTGGTCAGTACACGATAAGTGTTCTGTGCACCCCTTTTGAGGGAAATTTTTTCGACCACCTGAGAGCACCTTGCCTACAACGCTATTTAGAGTGCAGCCGGTCCTTTTGTCAATTTTTTTATTGCAGGTTATGTCCGATTTAAGATTTTCCTTTGGCAAATGAGTGCTATAATGCTCGTCTTTTTCCCCCACCTTCTCGTCCATTTTTTTGCCCATTTTTTCGCTGACCTTTTCGCCCACTTTTTTTCCTATTTTTTTTTTGTGCACCCCCCAATTCTTGACATTCCTGATATTTACGGGCACAAACGTATCGTGCGTGAACCCGCTTTGAACCTTCACTCTGCCTATTCTGTCAGTTCTTCGCGCTTTCCCACCTTTGGCACCTTTACCCGCTTTTTCCGCCTTTCCCGTTTTCCCCATTTGGTCTTCCCCAATATTATTACCGCATGGGTGTGTGCCCCTGTTGCCCCTTTTCCATAAATACTTTTTATAAATTTTCCGATACACGATTAAAAACATTTCGCTTATCACGGGCTCCTTCACGTACCTGTCGAACATGCTCTCTAACTGTATTTCAAAGTTGCTGTACCTTGGGTCAATATAGTCAATGCGGAGGGACGGATTGGAGTTAACCTCCAGCAACCACGCTTTGCCAGTATCATCTAACAGGATGTCTAACCCAATTAACTGATAAAAATAAAAATTGTTATTAAAATTGTACTTTATCTTTTCCTTAATGTAAGAATAAATTGCCAAAGAGGTTAGACAAGTAATTTTCTTTATCTGTTTCCATATATCATCAATGTCGTATCCATTATTCTTCAGGTAAATAAAAACATCACTCAGTAATTGCTTATTATTATTCTTATCATGAATGTTTTTTTTTCTAATATATTTCTCATTGTCTTTATTAATGCTATAGTTAGTTAAATGTATAAAGGTGTTGTAAATGTATCTCTTTTTCTTTTTATATTCCTCTGTACACAATCTAGCAAACCCAATTTTGGACAAGTATATTTTAGGGTAATGTTTCCCTGGCAGTAATAAAATGTATATACGAAAATCAAATTTCTTCTTATACATCAGTAGGGGGTTGTCTATATACTTTTGAATAATATAGCAATTGTACCCATTCAAAATATTTACGTTAATGTCGCTATATTTATGTATTACTTTGACTCCGATTCCCATGCTTCCACAATCTGGCTTCATAATATAGTAATCCTTATTATTACTGTTCAGAATGTACTTTATAATATTTTTATTTTCTGGCAATACAAATGTGTTTGGGTAAAAGTCATATAGGGAGGGAAAAATCAGGGATAAGTGAGACAGTAAAAAGGTTAAGGCCTTTTTCTTCGTATACATATACATGGATGGAATTCTATTTATAATTTTTTTCTTCTTCATATAATTGTAATGGTCAAAATCGGTTATGTTATATCCTATCCAGTAGAAGATTCCTTTGTTTGCATTGTCAATGCATTTCTTCCAATTTAGTTTGCTAATACACGTGTGGATGAGCACCCTTTCGTACCTGGCCAACTTGGTGTTTATGGTGATATTACTTTTCCCTCTCATGCTCCTACTTCTGTAGTTCACTTTAACAATGTCATCCTTCTTCCACGGTAGGGCTACTTTTCGCGCTCGCCTCCTTCTCTCTCCTTCGTCGCTCGGTTCGCGGCTGCCACCGTCCAGGCAACACATGTCGCTCATACCGCTTACACAACTCATACCACTTACTCCGCTGCTCCGACTGCTGCCCCGATGGTTGTTACCATGCACACACTTATCCCCATCAGATTCGCCCTTATGGAACGCCCCCTCCGAGTCACTCACCCCATCGACTCTCCTTTCAGCGCCACCATTAACGGGGCCCTGCTCTACGTTACTTCCTCTAAAAGGTGCCAAAAAATCGTTCCCTTCCTTGTCCCCCTTCTGCGAAGAGACATTGAACGCTTCCCCCACTTGGACATGACTATCCGCGTGGTTCTCCCTACCAACTAACTTCATATATTCAGAATGGGAACTGTCCTTTAAGTGCACCTCGCACTGTGCTCCATTATTCCTATTATTCGTTTTTTCTGAGAACAACTCATTACAAATAGGGTAGTTAATTTTCTCATTTGGCGCGACTGAATTAGTGCATTGTGTTTCTCCAGCTTTATCACGGCTCATGTTATGAACTTCCTCTTCCATATTGGTACCCTTGCCCCTTGCATTATCACCCCCTACACACACTTTATTCATATCACCCCTTTCAGGGCTATTCACACATGGAACATTCCTCTCCTGAACACTGGAACTGTGTATATTCATTCTTAACTTTCCCTTCTCGCTTCTCATCTTGGCATTTCTATTCAAATTATTTAAGTGATAAATATACGAGTCGGTTAAGTTTTCCATGCTGTACTTCTTCATGGCGCCCTTTTTTAATTCGTTTATATTCTTATTCAAAATGTCTTTTCCCCTTTTTCCTGTACCCCATTGTATATTTCCTGCATTGGTACTTTGGTAATTATTCCCATGTGAGAGATTTTCTGGTGTCAACACTTCATACAAATGGTACTTTTCCTGTTTGTCACTTTTAACCATTTTATTGCTGTCCTTCGCATCTCCTAAAACAACACTCGGGTTGGGTGGGGACAACAAGTTCACTTCGCAAATCTGCTCATTGCGCTTGTCCAAATATTTTTTTTCCACACCTACGTGGTTTTCTTCTTCCCAGCTTTTGCAAAGATTCGCAAGCGACTGCCTATTGTGTATGCTTCCCTGAACGTAGCCCCCTGCTCCTCCTTCTCTTTTCCCTTCATTTTTTACATGACCCCCCAATTCATTATCATCACCATTGTTATCATTATTGCCATCCTTATTGGCATCGTTAATGTTGCTATAATTGTCAACCTTAAATGCAGTTTCGTGTCCCTGCTGCTTGGAACTACCTCCCTGAGCCGGACCCTGTCCACCACTGACAACGTCAATGCAACATGCTTCATTCCGTTGCAACATCGGAGTGCCTGTCTTCGGCATACTGCTTCGTGTAACGTTACTAATATCAAGGCCACCATTTTGGGTGCATAAATGTACCTTCTTTTTGTCATGTTCCCGGGCTGCTTCACTTACTTTTTCCTTCACCTCTTCCTTATGAAATACAGTTCCATCAACGTTCGCACAAATGTCTAACGTATCTCTTTCATCACAACACATATTGGATCTCCCTGGTGCTGTTTCTCTCAAGTAGGTACCTTCACTTGGTACATTAAAATTCATTTCTCTCTCTACTTTCCTGCTTAATTCATTTCCATTTTCATAAAAACGGACGATATCTCCATCTCGTCCCCCACTAAAGTTAATGCCCTTACTCACACAAGACAAATTGCTATTGCTATCCACCATTACGTTATTACTTTTAACATGTTCCTCTTTGGGGACTGATATTGTACTTCCTAGGGGGGGACTGTCACCAGTAGCCCTTTCCTGTGCTCTGTTCAAACCCGCGAACTGCACTACACTGCTAAAGTAGTTAGCGGCATTTCCATTTCGTGCTCCATATACAACACTTGTTTTTTCATCGTCATTTACACTGGGATCTTTGCTGTTACCTATGTAGTAACCACTTTGAGGGTAAATTTTCTCCGCCGTCTTGCTCTTACATGTTTCATTTATTGCCATTTCGAACGTGCTGGCTTTATCCGGACCTCTAGCTACTCCTCCCCAGTAACTTACATCTCCACTAGGTATGTGTGCAATTACGTTAATATTACTCTGCTTATCCGTTTCTTCTACACCATTATCATTTCCGTGATTGTTCTTATTTTCCATCTCAGCTCCCATCCTTTTAACACAGTTGCGGCTGACCACGTTTACACTTATGTCATTGTTGCTCCTATTTATATTTTTTGAAACCGCACCTTCGCTACTTTTATTGACATGGGGGGGAGAAGGTGGATTAATATAACCATTCCGAATACGACTCACTCCTTTGGAAAAAATCACATGGTCACTACCCCCATTGCTTGTGCTGCCATTCCTCACACCCTTAATATCATTCGGACAACCGCTACCATTATGGTTCCAATTTTGAGAGATTTTTCCTTTAAGTGTATAATACCTTTGAAGGTCTTCATTTTTAAATTGCCTTATATTTTTTTGAGCGATGGAGCTGTATTCTTTTGTTCCCTGGTCCTCCTGCGCAGTGTAGTACGCAATTGGACTCACAAAATTGCATCTGCTTTGGTTTAAGTTCTTGTGTAGGGTGAAATTATATCTTTCATTATTACCATCCATTTGGGCATTACGCCTATGTCCTGGTTCGGGTTGGACGTACTCCAAGGCGGTGTGGCTGCTTTCTTCGCTGCATGTTGCTTCTTTGTTGCTGGCATAAAGGCATGGTGCTCTGCCATTCTTGTAAGCCATGCTTTCTTTACTCAATATGGTTAACGGGTTGTTCTTACAACGTTGACTGCCATCGCCTTCGTTGTTGCCCAGTTGGTCGTTCCCGCGTTGCTTGTTGTCGCTTGCTTTGCCGCACGCGCCCCTGAACTGGTTATGCTTCTGCAGAGCAAACAAATTACCATAACTGCCGCTGTACCATTTGCCATTTTTCGACGAACATGTGAACAGATTGCTTCTCTGCACCGCGCATGGGTCACCAAACCTGTTCGTGTATCTGTTCTGTTGTACATTGAGTACTGTTCTATTGGGCGGTTCACATATATTAATATCCCTCTTCAATCCTGCTTCTGTATATTTGCTTCCGTTTGCGCTTTGCATCACGTAACGGTTTTCCCCTCCTGTCCGTTGTAAATGCATCGCGTGAACAACCTTTTCTCGAGGGGTTGCTTTTGAACTGGGTTGTTCTCCCATTCTCTGTTCATTCGAAATAAGTACAGATGGGTTGAATTGATTTTCCGCCCTCTTCGAATATCTTACACTTTTCTGACTAATACTTTTAAGAGAATTGGTTCTACTAAGGAAATTTTCATTTTGATTTTTCCAATATTGATTTTCCTTTGGGGGGGCCCCACTTCCACTTGAGGTCAAGTGCGTCATAGGATGTGCATTCCTGTGCAGTGGACCACTTCCCTTGGTTAGCATTTCACTTGTGACATGGTTGCCCTTCCGGCTGTTCTTACTGCTGATATCATCGGGGGGCTGCCCAAGCTTGGCACTGCTGAGAGGACTCATAGGCAGAATACCCGTCGCCTTAGTGGACATCCTTTCCTGTGTGACATTTTTTATCCCCATTTCGATAACATGATTTTTCTTTTCATTTTCATTCCCATTCATGTGGCTCAGTGACCTTCCAATTTTGGCATTCCCGTAAAACTTATCGCTATGTAGTGCTTCATTTTTCATGCTTAATTCAAGGGAGGGGACATTCACATATTTTTTTAAGTTAGCATCCAAACCCCAATTGGGGTAAGCATTACTTCTAGGTATTAAATTACTACCTTGGTCACTATATTGATTATGCTTACGATCAACATATGCTACTTGCCTTTGTTCATAATTGTCTTTTATATTAATATCCACCTGAGGTACGTAATCCTTAGGAGGGCACCATTTTTGCTTTAAAATTATCTTTCCATTTTGAGCCGTACTATTCGATATCCCTTTCTGTATCGCGTAGTCAGGATAATTAGATTCATATTTGAGCAAAGCATTTTGTAGGGGGTAATACGGATTCTTCAATTTGTACGCATTGAACACTTTGTGCGGGTTGTATAATGAGTACGCACTATTATTTACACTCTTTGCATTTCTACGGAAGGAACTACTGTGCTTCCCCACTTGTCTAGACGTACAACCGTTCGAAAATTCAACAAATTTGTGTGCCCTATGTGGTGGTAACACCGGTTCCTCCTTTTTAAGGTTTTTTATTACTACTTCTCCAATGTCCATATTTTTCCTTGTTGAAAAATTTACGTTATTCAATTGCGTATACTGATTACGTGCACTTTTTAACAGGGTATGCTTTGCGCCATCTTTTGACACGTTTCCTCTTTTCCACCCATTTTCATCCTTGTTATATGCGCTGCTGAACAGCTTACTCAACGTATTCATATTTCTACACTCCTATCGTGTTTGCACTGGAGATATATCCCTCAATGTGTACATATGCAGGTGTAAATGAATCCCCATGTGTTGTGCGCTTCCCTGTTACGTGACTTACACGGCGGGGGGAGGAGCAGCTCTACCTTTCTATATTTAATCTGTTCAATTGTGTCAGTTATAGTGCTACAAGGGTTATATCTACGTGTTGGACCGAAAAGTGAAAAGTAAGCTGCTGTTAATTATGCTTCGACTTCGTTTCGACTGTGCTTCAATTATGCTTCTTCACCCCTTTGCCGTTTCATTATACCGAGAAACGGTACGCATATCAGTATGTACACGAATATACACACACCGTTACGCCCAAATTGCCAGAAACAGTTGCGTCATTTTCTTCCCACTGCACACCTTCCCATGTGGGGGCATGTCAACCACTTCATAAATTGTCTTGGACAAAATAAAAAAAAACTGGACAGATAAATTTTCAAAAAGTAGCTCTACAAGAATATAGACAAAGTTTCCTGATTAAATCACTCCACCCCCAGTAATGCGGGAACAAGGATTGCGTTTGTCCTTTTGGTAAGCAGGAAACCCATTTATTGTGAACAAAAAACAGGGCACAAAAATGGGAGAGCCCGCTTAAAACAGTTCGAATAAGACTGCACACACACAAAAAAAAAAAAATAATAAACAATTGAGCAAGCAAATGGGTAAGCAAATGAACAAACAAATAATCAAACAAACGAGCAAATGAGAGAAGCGAAATCACACGCAACCACTCCAAATGGACATAATTTGAATTGTACAAAAAAAAAAAAAAATAAATAAATACTTTCATATCCCAGTTGTAATCATGCACATTTAAAAACAATTGTATTTCGAGTTTCTCTTTTTTTCTCTTACCATCTTGAACATTTTTACGCATATAGGTAGAAATTATTTTAAGCCATGCATCATTCCCTTGCACACTACATGTGTAATGAAAAGAAACAACTTCGCGCAGTATAGCGTGCAAACCCCAAAGAGCAACACAACGCATACGTGCTGTACCTGCTAACTGCCAGTGCGCAATGTGCCCTTACAATGCTAATCACAATGAAGTCCGCACAAATGTGTTTAACAAATGTAAGGCATAATCCCAGGTCTATGTCAAAAAAAAAAAAAAAAAAAAAAAAAAAAACACGAAACATAAAATAGCAGAACAGACGTGTACGTACAATAGTCTAGTTGTTCAGTTTGCCAATAATGAGAATAATATAAAAAACAAAGCTGCGCATTTCTTTTAGTAAAATATTTGCACAAATATATGCCTTTTTACTAGATGTGAAGG
The DNA here is from genome assembly GCF_000956335.1 of Plasmodium fragile. NCBI lineage: Eukaryota > Apicomplexa > Aconoidasida > Haemosporida > Plasmodiidae > Plasmodium > Plasmodium fragile. The sequence continues at coordinate 22,968 of NW_012192671.1, read as the reverse complement.
AAAAAGCTTAAGGTCGGAGCTAAAGAACGGCAAATGCTACAACAAAAAAAAGAAGACACTCTCTTCAAACAACGTTGAATATGCTAAGTACACACCTCCACAGGCTTTCTATTACCTAATTTGGAAAAACTAAAAATGCATAAAATAAATCCGGCATTCCATGCGCAAATCGGGATTATGAATAGTTCAAAGCATTTTTTTTTTTTATTGCAACCTTGGACAAAAAACAGGTTATGTTTAAGATCAAAAAAAAAAAAAAAAAAAAAA
>NW_012192671.1:0-22173 GCF_000956335.1 Plasmodium fragile | reverse complement strand
AAAAAAAAAAAAAAAAAAAAAAAAAAAAAAAAAAAAAAAAATTGAAGAAAAGCTGTCTAAAGACAAGTAGGAAAGGTGACAAATGAAATAACGAGCCCAATATATGACCACTTAAACATTTCTGCATTTGGCCTAAAGTCCAACGCCGCAAATATCTTCAATTGTGTCCATCCACTTGCAACAATGTCCCATCTTAGTGAAAGGTAAAAAGGGAATGATAGGGGTACTTTTAAAGCTTCCACTCCCTGCACACGCTAAATCAGCATTTGTTTTGCACGTACTATGAAGTAGCGTAGTTAAGTGCTCAACACGTAATTTAACACTTTTTCTTATCCTATATTTACACCAACTTATGGGACATTACACAGAATCTTTCCATCAGGTGGCTAATTATTTTGCATTACGTGTTCATATACAAGAGGCAAAGTTACATGTACAGGTAGCGGTATCACAAAAAAGTATTTTTGGTGAAGCCGCTCCTCAAGGCCATTCATTTGTAGGGCGAAATTGTAAATCCCTATTTCACATCGCTTTCTTCTTTCCAAAAAATTTGAACTCTGAATTCATACCCATGTTTGTTTTACGTTCTGTCATTTTTTTTAAGGTACAAAAAGGGAGGATTTAAAATGCGCTTAAATATTTTCCCGAAGTAATGACATTCGTACATTTAAATGTTCCTTAATGCCAAACGGTATGTAATTCCCGTCGAGCAAAGAGAAAAACGACGTATACAAATGAGAAAATCCCTCTCCTATTTAAGTCCTACATTTTTTTCGCGTCCTCCAAAAAAAAAAGAAAATATGGAAAAGAACAAATGAACACGTGCACGTACATAAAAATAATGTTCCTCAATTCATCTCGCACACGTAGGTGACATTTTTTTTTCTCTGTTTTTTTATTTTTTCCTTTAAATTTTACATTCCCCAAATGAATGACAATCCCAATTGAGACAAAAGTTACCCATCCCTTCACACAAAAACAGGGGAACATTACAATGCAAAAATGGACACATATATAATGCCACACATATGTGTATTTATGTGTACGCATAACTTCGCGACATCTTGAGGAGGTACTATCCTTTTTCACACAACGAACAAATTTTCCATTGGGCACAGCCCTGCTAACGGATACACAAAAAACAATCGACAAAAATAAAGATAACCTAGTAGAGGCTATACCTGTGCATATGCATTTGTGTTCCCCTCTCACCTTCACCCATTTTTACAAACTCTACAAGTGATATTTACAAATTTAGCCACAAAAGGAAAGGATAAAAAAAAGGTCAATCCAACACATCAGTAAAATGGAAAAAAGCATGTAGGAAAAAAAAAACAACAAAAAAAACAACTAATTTAGCACAAGTAGAAAATGCGCACACCCGCAATAAGAAAAAATACATATATACATATACTGACACAATTAAACGACAGTTTTTTTTGAAAAAATGTATGCGTAAATTTTTCCCCAGATTGAAGCAAGACATTATAAATTCTTTAAAGACCTTAATTAACAATAATTTGAAGGGCAGCGTCTTCAAATGCGATAGTAAGAAGGAAATTACTGACAACCTTTCCAATCTCATAAAGGACCATTTAAAAAGTAAAAAAAAAAAAAAAAAGTAAAGCAAAATAAATGAAAAAATAGCCAATACACACAACTCCCCCCACTCAACACACCTTCCAATAAATGACGCTTCATTAACCGCGCACTAACTCCACAGGCTTAACCTCAAACAAATATAAAATTGTTGTTGAAATTCTTCTTAACGAAAGCAAAGAACAAGGGATAAAGTAAATAAAAATAGCATAAAAAAAAGAACAATGTGCATATCCGTTCACCATATAGTAACACGTTTCTCATTTCCTCCGATAGTGCAAAACACATACCAATGCTGTGTTAACCCAGTTAAGACTCAATAATATGCACCACTTTTCTTAAAACATATTCTTTCACCTTCCCTTTATCATCCCATCACAGTGTTTCTACTAGGCTTTTTTTCGACAAACAGTCAGATTTTTTTTTTAAGGAAAGCATCAACACTGTAATGACTAAAAAAAAAAAAAAAAAAACGCAGAATCATGTGCATATACCAACATATGTACATATGCACACATGCAGCGAGGTTCTTCACAGAACGAAACAATACACCAGCGTGTAGAACAAACATTAAGACACATACACCAAAATGAAATGAGTATTCTGTCTTCTATGCTCTAAGTATGTTTATGCAAATCTGCCCTTTGCACTAAGTAGAGCGAGTTTTCCCCACATCTTATTCACCCCACTATGTATATTTTTATTTATAACACTTTGTAGGATAACTTTCACTGTTTTGTGGTGGTGTACTTAATTCATGTGTAGAACACAATCAGTAATTGTAACCGCAAAAGAAGAGTTAAACATTTTCACGTGGACATACGAGGTGAAGGGGCCACTACTATGCGAAGTTTATCTGAATAAGTCTCTTCGTCATTCCACTATGTGAATTTACCAAAAGAGCTAAACCATTTTGTGCATATACGTATATGCATACCAAATGGATATAACATAATTTATTCAAAAAAAAAGAAGAATTATGCTTTTTTAAAAGACAAAAAAAAATTTTTTTCCGTAACAACACTGAAATAGTTACGATAAAATGTTTTAAAAAAATGACGTAAAAAAAAAGTTGTGCGCTCACAATTTCTATATACGACCCTGTTTATTTGTACATGTACCTTTTCACTTTGTCATAAACACGCAAACTATGCGCCTGTAGGCCCATCCTTCACGCCTTCGCAAAAGAAATAACCTTTTCACCTTTACTCGTGCAGTATAATCTGCGGTGTCCCTTACACACGATATATTACGTGTAAACAAACATGCCATAAAAAAAAAAAAAAGGAAAAAAAACAAATTATAAAAAAAAATATATCAAAAAGAAAATAAAATACATCCAGCATAGCTCTTTTCTGTGTAGGCTTCCCACAGAGGACAATTTTTAAATGGCGTTTTTGTTCCCCCTTGAACAGTTCTAGCAGCACAAATGGAGCATTATACGTTTTCGCCATTTATAACTGTACCCCTTTTTTGGATACAAACTGCTAATATTTGACCCATTCGCAGCATTATGCACGAAAAAATAAACCAAAAATAAATAAGCCCTGTTAAATAAAACATCTACAAAAAAGTGCACCATTTATTCGTATATTCATGTATAGGGAAAAATCAATCCACACATTCGACACATATTTGATGTTCCGCTTAAAAAATATAGGAGGCGGCAAAAGCGTTAAAAGTGCTGCTTCAATTTGAACAAAATGCATGTCAAAAGTGCAACAAAATTTTATAATCTATTTTCGATTCTTAATTTTCACAACAAGAAATGAAAACCGTTGGTTCACTAACTTTGCGTGAGCGTGCAACAGCATGTTAAGCAACCTGATGCATTTTCTCTTTCGTTAAAAAAAAAAAAAAAATCCACAAAAAAAAAAATATTTAAAATGATTATAAAGCTTCCCCGAATGAGTTAATAAATATGTAAAAACATATTTTGCACTACAGAGAAAGACATACAATGCAGCACTTAAGCAATATGAAATGTACACCAAGTTGCTAATTTTTCCTTTTCATTCATTTGGTGTCATTCACTCATTGGCGTCACACATCTCACATGTACAATAGGAAAAATTAAAAATTGCCATTATGCTAACACCCACGTGCTTTGACCAATCTACCATTTATGCTTTGGGGGGGGGCGACGGCGGGGGGAAACGGTCATCACATCCAAGGTGGTTCACTCCACATGCCCCCTCACGTGAACCCCACAGCGTGGTTTCTCAACACGGTTACACAGGTACATATAATTTTCTTTCATATGTACGTTCAAATGTGCGCTCATATATGCGTTCATGTATGCGTCTATATATGCGCACATATACATATGTGCATATGCGAATTTACACAATCAGCGCACATTCACCTCCCCACTTGCGCATACCGTTACTTTCTCACTACGTGGTGCAGCCCATCAACAAAACTGCCAAGCATGCAAAATGTACAAAAAAGAGGAAACAATGTTTTTTTTACTCTGTTCAGGTGAAAGAAACACTGGAAAAGCTAATCACATATGCGCACAAAACGGGCTTTGCACGGAAACAATTTAAGCTCCTTGAGTACATATCAAGATGTTACACAGATTTAATGATAAGCTGAGCTGAAGGAACAGCCTGGAAAAAAAATTAATTTGTGGATTTTTTTGCATGTAGTACTAATCGCCAAACCAGTACATATAAATGCATATTTATACATTTAAATATGTATATATAAATTTATATATATTTATATATACGTAAATTCGTTTAAAAATATACACGCCAGAGCCTCAGGGGGAAGGGAATTTATAAAATGATCACAAACGACAACACACTCCAAAAAAAAAAAAAAAAAAAAAAAAAAAATTTATATATGAACAAATATATATAAACGCGTGTAAACCCAGTTATACATGTTTTTTCACATAAATTTTTATACAAATATGTAAAAATATATTTTTTCTCATTGCTATAAAATTTTTTCCAACCATGATGATTTATTTTATCTGCATTTCATCAAAAAAAAATTTAGTGGTCTCATTTTTACATGCAACAAAAAAAAAAAAAAAAATAATATTTTTTTTTTTTATAGCTGTATGATAGATTAAACCTAAATATGTTTTTTAGCAATAATCTTAGTGCACCTACATACTTTAACATTTTATCCTTTTTATGATTTGTTTTTTCTTATTTTTTAAATTAAAAATGCATTTTTCACATTTTGGAAAAGAGAAACTGAAAACATATGACAAAAAAAAATAAAGCTACAGGAGAAATATCATGCATATGCAATATCACTGGGTACATAGCTTTGCTTGGAAACGACAAACATTTGTACGCTCAAATATATAAGTGAATGCTTTAACCACATCCTAACTGCAACATAAATGCGTAAAATATGCCGCAGTACAAAGAACAAATACATGAATGGGTTGAAAAAGCGTTTTTCTTATTTTTTTTTTCCCTTTTCATCATAGCGAAAGGGAATAAATGTATGTGTTTAACAAGTGTGCATACATATAGGGCATGAACCTACATAAGTATGCAAGAACACAAGCTTTTACTTCTGTGCAATGTCACCTGAATGAACAAGTTTATGTAAATGCAAACATATATTATGTAAAAATAAAGCAAACATTTATGTAAGCATCCTTTTTTTTTTTTTTTTTTTTTTTTGCGCCACTTTCACACAACTGTTTTTTAAGTTCAAACGGGATACTTAATTTGGTGTTAAGCTAATCCTATGACTGTGCTTCTTTTTATTCCTCCCATGTTAGCTTAACATACAAAATGTTATATGAAAAACAAATAGCCAAAAGTTGTGTATGCCTATGTGTAAATATGCATGTACACGGTCATTTGCACAAATGGTAGTGGTTATTTTGCAAAATTGTTCTTAGTTACATTTTCGTACATTTCATCATGGTTACGCTTCCCCGTATTTATTTGCATTTACTAACATTTAATTAAATATTAACGCAAGAAAAACCGTTGTCGCGATATCCCATGCACACACACACACACACCGTTGCAGAACCTGCATCCCACAAATATATTGTGGCGGAGGTGTAAAACAGTTGTATATTTGTTCACCTATCTTTTATAAAAAATTCCTGTTCATTCGTCAATATTTTGTTACCTTTCCTCGTTATTTTCTATTTTCATTTATTCGTATTTCTCGCAATTTTTTTTTTCCTGTTCCTTCGTACCATCGTGTGTTTTAATTCATTTTTTCCACACCCATAGTGAATATCCCATCAAAAAGAGGGCACCTTTCAGATCGTGAAACGATACACCATTTTTCCACGCATAATTTCCCAACCATCAGCACACATAGGAATGGTCACACAACCTACACGAGTGTGAGACAAGAATTAAGGAAAACGAAAACGAGCGAAAAAGGAAACGAAAAGGCAAACATCTGTACCTGCACATGTTCGATGGATAAAACTTAAACACACGCACTTCCCCCACGTTGCGCATATGTACATCTACACATAAATACGCGCACCTTGACGCGTACATATATATATCTACACATGCGACAACTAACAGAACAAACAAGGCGTCTAAAATGAATAAACTGCCACCATCCCTAGCAAGACGCATTCATTTTTTAACTTATCTTTCTGTCATCCCCTTGATTTATGAGAACAAATCGTGTAATGTGCCTGGAAGCAGAGATAGACACCAATAGACCATCTGCAGATTTGATAACTACACATAGTACGAACCACCAATCGATTCATCATTTATAAGTAGATCTACACTTAGCACGTAGGGGAAATTATATGTGCCCTCGTGAAAGTTTCTTGTACCCGCGTGAACACTCTCTGAACCGGAGAAATGTCTGCGTAACTAACGCAACATAGTACAACACAATGGCATGTGCCACTGCCCTGCACAAATGCCTTCCTTCTGCGCATATATCCAATTCGCCTTATATTTTCATCTTGCATATTTGTGTAAGACTCACTTGTTCAGTCCTCGCTTTCGCTTCTCACTCCACCTGTTCTTTTCTTTTCTTGTTTCCTTTGTTCTTTTTTTAAATAAAAAATGAGAAAAGGGAAACCGAGGCATGTGCCAATGTTTCTACGAGGGGAAAATAAAAAAATATTTTTTACATTTTTTTCATATTTTATGTCAAAAAATGAGTTAGATATCATCTTTCAGCATTATGATATTGGACTAATTGTTCTCACCAAAATTCACAACATAAGAAAAAAATATGAAGATGAAAAAAATAGCATGCAGAAGGATGAAAATAAGCTGGACGATGAAGATGTGGAGTCGTTTGAACAAAAAGTCAGAACCTTTTTCTTGAACTATAAGATGGACCCTCCACATGGCCAAAATGAGGACATACAAAAAAAGAACAACAATAGCCATAAAAACGATGGAAGAAATGTCATAAATGAACAAACAGATAGGGAGAACTCGAACAAAACAGACGTCTGGAGGAGTAATTCCTTTCGATCGATTGCAAAGACGGAGGATACAAAACGCGAAGGCGATAATAACGGACTTCATAGTGTAGCGGAAAGAGCACCTGAAAGTTTTCACCACAGTGATAACCACAGCCTGTTGCAGGATGCCAGACAAAGAACCCCTGAAAATGCAGATATTAATATAACTCCACAGATCAATCCCCACGAAATAATTTGCAACGATGTTACCAACAGAAGTACGTTAAAATTAGAAGGCACCATTAACAATCATGAAATGTGCAGAAGAAACATAAAATTAAAGCTGGAAAAATGCCAAGGTGAAATTGCGCCCAGTGTAAGTGAGTACCAGGAACAGGTAGATAATAACACCCGCACTAGCTGTCACAACACATTGAGCTCAAATGATAATCCTTCCCTTAAGATAAAAAATTTGAATCATGAGAACCATAACCTCATAGAAACAGAAAAAAGAAATGCACAGGAAATAGCAAATCTTATCAAAATAGAAGCAAGTGGTGAAGAGAAAGATAAGGTCCAAATGAGGACAGGTCAATGGGGCCAGAATATACAAGCGCAGCAGCGCCTACAGCAGGATAAGCAAACACAAGAATCTAAAAACGCAGAGAGGAAAAAGGAGAGTACAGGGGGAAAACAACGTGTGTCGGTGGAAGTGAAAAGGGAAATTGTGCGAAATGAAGCAGACGTGGGTGAAGACTCAAATGGTGAACAATTAAATGGTGCGAGCAAGCATCATAAGGGCGAGAAGATAAAACCCAGAGGAGAGCCAGATGATACAATTTTCCCCGCAAGAAAGAAAAACGAAACTTACAAAAAATTCAGCAAAAGGATCAACAGAAAAAAAATAAACGAGTTTGTAGACTACCCAGACGAACATTGCTTTTACATCACGGATCTGTGCAAAAAAGGAACCATGCTATCGCTCAAGAGGAACCAATTAACAAACCAACATAGAGATAAATATAAATTTTCCTTTTACCCAAAATTTACAAACCCTCTAGGAACAAACCAATACCTCCCATTAAGTAGGCAAGTACCGCCTTTAAACAATATGCGCATGAAACTGAACTTATTTAAGCAGCTAAATCAGAAAACATTTACCCCTGGCACCCTTAATGAATTAGGTCACCCACAGAATAGTAATGAAAAAAGATTATCTAATGCATGTGCCTCATTTAACGAGTACTACATTTTACACAGCTGTTACACAGAAGATGAAAATCACTTGTCTAACCACACCTATACCCTCGATAATGTCGAAAGTGTAATTTATAATACATGTGACTGTACATCCTTCATGAATTTACAAAATGTTGTTTGCGACTTGAACGGGGTGGATATCCCACTTGAAGGCAGAAATGCAGGCAACCAAAGCGAGACACGTGTCCTCAGCTTTAACAGCATGCAGGGGGATAACGAGAAAGGAGTTGTCGCACAGAAGGGCGAAGCATGCAAAGGGGACATCGCCGCAACGAATGGCAGAGGTGACCATAGCGCTACCACCAAAAGCAGAAGCGATTCATGTGAAATATTAAAAAAAGACCAACACGATTTCCAGAATAAAAAAGCACGGCAGGGTGGGGAAAATATTGCTAAAGGGAAATTCAGTGATGGGCAGAAACACGGTGAAGAAACAGAACAACAGATCAACCCAGTGAACCATTTAACCGATCTCGTAAAACGCGAACCGACACTTCCCACGAACGATCATCACCACGAAATGCATATTGAGGGAGATTGTATTTTATGCTCAATTGATCCCAATGGTGTGGCAACCCCTGAACAAAGGAATGAACAATTGTTGACTATGAACGCCCACTTGGAAGACAACATCGCCTCCAGTAACAGCCATCCAAATAGTACTTACCCGCCATATTCACCATTCCCTTTCAACTCAAATTTTCAAGGAAACCCAATGATAAACAACCACCTTAGCAGCAATAACGTAGAGAATTATTTCACCAACGCGGATTCCACAAATTATAGGATTATAAATATGAGCTTCAACCCAAATAGCAGCATAGCAACAAATGTGTACAACAACCCTGTGACGAACCTCCCCAACAATAGTATGTACCCCATGAATAGTAACATTTATATCCTTAACAGTAAAAGCATAAATATATTGTCCGATGGGAACATCCTTACAGATAATCCCCTTCCAAATTGCAATTTAAATGATAACTGCTTCAAAAATGACTTACCTCATGCAAGAAAAAGTTTTTCTCATAATAATTATTACCACCATTTAAATCCATACTACATGTTCAAGTATAATAATGATCCGGCCATGACCAACCACAATTATCACACCAATGGTTACGCCAGAATGAACAACCGAAGCAGCACTTACACTACAGGAGGAATAGACAACAGAATTCATATCTTCGCAGATAGGCAGTACATAAACATGTTTCCAAAAAATTGCACCAAAAGGAGTTCCAGTGATAGAAATCCTTCCAACCAAGGCACTTCATCGCAGATATGTAACCACAACCTCACTCCCTACATGTGTAACCAGAACGAACATTTAAACCATCAAACAAACAGTACGAATAGTCTCTTCCATACGAATCAGTACTCTGAAAATCATATTGGAAGCACTCTACATAGAGACAAAGAGGAAGGCAATTCTCAAAATGTATCAGCAGCAAACCCTAACGAACTACTCAACATGTCTTACAAGGATAACGTGAATCTATGGGGCACATCAATACCTGGGGAATCTTTCCACAACACCAGACCAATCAATGTGGAAAACCAACCTACCCCTTTTGACAACATTTTAATTGACGTCCAAAATACACATGAACAACATGTAAAAAAAATGCAATCCCTGCTAACCGATTCTTCAAGTGGACAAATTTGCTCATTTAAAGATGAATTATCCGTTGGAAATGAAAACGGCGATAGAGTCCCGGAAGCAGAAAAATCGAGCTCAGAAAACCACGTCAAAGGTAAGAATATGATTACGCATGGGGAAAGTCACAATAATAACGAGGAAGCAACGCAGGTGGACCCAAACAACCACCCGCTTCACACAGAAACAAATTACCCACATATTCGCATCGCCAATAGCGAAGAAGCGCATCAAAGCGAAGTCTCACATTATGCATGGTCAAATAAATCTCACGTGGGAGAAAACAAAGAGTTAGGAATTGCGGGGGATGTAATATGTGTAGCAAACGTCCGAGCAGATTTTCCACACGACAATGAAACATTGAGAAGGTATAGGAACACGCCAAAATGGGAAAAGCATGAACAGGCGGATTTGAACTGGATGACCATGGGCAAAGTAAGTAGACAGGGAATCGACTTAGATGACATTCCGAACCACGTCTTTCGCCCTGATTCTCAACAGCAAACGCAACAACGGTACCTGCCCCACGCGGAAGACCCCCACTTTTCGGAAAACGCGCAACACAAACATGTCAACGAGAAGAGCAGCATCTTCCCGTCTGCGTTGAACCAGGGGAACAGCCCCAAGTCGCAAAGCCCCATTAGTCCCCTCTACACGTATGAGCAAAACGACGCAGGGAATGGAACGAAAACACACAGCAGCAACAGTGAAGTAATTATGTACCCCTCACAGTACTATGTGAATTACTTCCCCGATCCCATAAAGAGCGAACCTCGTTTTGATGTCCCAAATGTGTATAATCAAATGAGTGAAGAAAATAATGGTGCTCCAAATTACCATGTTGAGAAAAATAATTACCCATCGCATATTAACAAGACGGACGAAGTTGTCCTTCTAAGCACACCAGAAGGTAAATTTGCTTACACGAATGAACCCGCACCATGGCTACAACTACACAAAAAGGACGAACCAAATGATGCCCATTTCTTCAACAGCAATGAACAAAGAAACGACACCAACTATGCCCTAAATCATGTAAATTATTTCCCATGGCAAAATGAGTACTACAATAAAGAAGACAAAAACAATAGGGTTAATGAAATTAACAAAATGCTCGTTAGGAATAGTGAAAATTACGTTTTAACGAAGCAAGAAAATTATAGGAATGCCACACATAACACTGTACACTTCGAACCACAGGGTATGAATAATGGTACACCTTCGATGGAGAATTATGAACTAGTGGACTGTATGATGGATAGAAATGTAAATATGGACATCATAAGGAACCAGCTCAACAACAATGGGCGCAGTACTCCTAACGGGAAGCTCGGAAAAAGCGTGGCCATGAATGCGATAAATAGAACAAACGAGATGAACGATGTAAACACGATTAACAGAATAAACGAGATCAACGCTTTAAACGCGATTAACACCATGAACACCGTCAATACCATCAAAAATGTAAACAACATGAACATCTACACAAACAGCCTTATAGACAAAAGAATAAACCAAAATGAATTCCCACCTGAACACTTCCACTACCCACAAAGCCACAACCTAATTGTGGACAACTACTTTGTGGACTCCCATTTCAACACGCCACAACACTTGCACTATTACACAGAGGATCAAGTGATGCCCACAAACCCTCCACACATGAATGCTCATTATACGCAAAATAAATTCTGCTCCTTGCAGAATAATGATCATTTTGAACCTAGCAACATGGAAACAGTGCAGCATACTCAACACGATAATTACCACAATATGATTAACACCAATGGAGAAAATATAAGAATGGTTGATCCATATCGCGTGATGGAAACCAAAAATGATGTTCATCACACTTATATGCCCTACCATTTTAACTACTACAATGAAGGGCTTAACACAAATTCCTCCTGCTATGGTGGCAATGTAGACAACATGAACACATTTAATGATGATGAGATAAACGTTTCATACAACCACTCTTACTTAACTCAGCAAAATATGCATAATCATTACGACAATGCAAATGAACGAAACTTGTATGAGCAGGGCGTACTTAACCAATTTAAAAATACCCATCGGGAAAACCCCTGCCCGTTTTACAACCCATTAAGTACATATGCAGAAGGCAGCGTCACCAAACACGGGCTCGCCTTCAGACACATAAACCAGAGCGACAACATGCATTCGCACAGGGGAAATGCGCAGAATGTTGGGCAAATCCACGACAACCCTAGCCGCAACCGGGACGGCTTTGATCAGAACAGTGAAGCGAAAACTGATGGAACAAATAACAACGCTAGTGCGGGAAGTAGTATTCGAAATGAAAACAATATCACCAACAGCAACAATAATGAAGGCGACACGAGCATCCGAACACACACCTTTTTCAACCACGCAACGAACAACCTATATAGCCAAGCCAACATGGACACCACACAAAACCATAGTGAAAATGACACAGCATATTCACACACGCCAGGAAGTGACAACATTAATAAAATAAATGAAAAATATCACTCATCACAGATAGAAACAAATAACAACCTATACGGTAGCATCGAAAGCGACGTTACTAAAAGCAATTCTCTGTCCAACTTCTTGCAGAGCGAACATAATGATCATTACGAAATGATTAGCAGTTTAACACCTAGAGAATCACCCAACTGGTATATTAATGCTACCAATAACAAAAGACATATGACCAATTTCAATTCGAATGCCACCGCTGAAATGGTGAGTTTTAACAACACCGCAGATGTGTACAATGTGCAAACGACAGACGACATAACAAATGTGTTCTCCAATAACTTAGAACAAATAAATTGGGACCACTTCTTACATCGCACGAATCATACGCACCATGATACAACCGTGTGCAATTTTCATCACAATGGCAGTGGACAAGACAGTGAGGTAAGTACAATTCATATACAGAATCTACCAACTTATAACAATTTGGCTAGCTTGAATGACATCCTCCCAAACAGTCTCACTAGCGGGATGACTAACCAAACGAACAGCAGCAGTTGTTGCACAAATGGCGTCACCAACTACAACCAGTGTAGTACTTGTAAAAGCATACCAGTAACCAATTTAACCTTAGGAAAAATGAAAAATGCAAGTATAGGAAAAGACAGCTGCCCCAGTGATGTACTCATTTTTAGTAACCGCACACATGCCCACACGAGTGATGATAACGGGACGGACAAACGGTTAAACCAGTTGTGCGGCGACCCAACAAGTGAAAATAGCCTTGCTATGGTAAAACAGGAAAATGAGTTTTCCACGGATAGAGATACAAATGGAGATGAACAAAAGGACGCAGACCCGTACGGTCCACAAAATAACCAACTCCAACAAATATTAAGCCATTTGAACCCATATAATGAAAGCTATAACGTTATGCAGCCCATAAATTATGGCCCTCATTTCCTTAATGAACAAAATTATCATCCATATGTTCCTCCCCACAATTTTAACCTAATGAACGGCCATGATGAAAACAGCGACGCGAGTTCTAAGAACACATTTTTCTGCATAAACAAAGGACCCATGTCCGAACAAACCAACAGTACCATTACGTACGACATGACTAACGAAGTGAACCCCTTCCTAAGCAATACAAAGAAGAGTGATTACAACACCAACTTTTATAATATACATAATGGGGTGGAAGTAAAAAAAGAAATATTCTCAAACGATTTAGAAGACACCACAACTGTTGATAGTTATCACAATGGGTACCATCTAACATGTGACCCAAATGGGGATAAACGAAACACCCCAATGAATCACAACAATCACATAGGTTCTCCTAATCTTCGTATGCTCAACTCGTGCCAGAACACGTACAATGACACATCAAATGAACTCCTAAATTACAAACATCAACTGTGCAATAATATAAACGACGTAAATGCACTGGGCAATAATTTGATGAATGCCATTGGGTTAAGCAAGACGTGCACACTCACAGACAATCTATACGGTATGCCAAATTTGAGACAGCAGAAGGGGGAAAGTGGAACACCATCAAGTTATCCAATCAACGAAGAGTCCAACAACACAGAGGGAAATAACCCGATTGCCACAACATGTATGAACGATATAAACAAATGGATCACTCCGAAGGAAGAGAGGATGGAACATGTAAATTCCTTGCTGCCCTGCACAAGTAGGAATAACAACCCAAACGACACCAACAAATTAAGCTCCTTTTTTGGTAACACCGTTGTAAGTAGAAACTGCCTGCATAATAAGAACCAATTTTTGCAGCAGCAAAGTGCCTTGTACAACATTTTAGGAAATGGAGGTAGTGTCCTCGGCAAAGAAATTGTTGACTACGATCAGATGAATTTCAACTGCATGAGAAATAATAATTATAATACCTACATGTATTTGTTTTATTTATATAAACAAATGGAGGGCAGAAATCACATAGACAGTAAACATGCAGCAGAGGGGGAAAATGATGCCAGTGGAAGCATCCATATCCGTAAGAACTTAATGAATATGGACAAAATGCCCACCCCCTTGTGTAATAGTAGCATCCCCAATGGCACGAACGCGAAATGCGAAAAGTACGCTAATGATGGGCCCCAAAACAGCCAGAGAACTGGAACACAACAAAATGCAAACCAAGACAGCATAACCCATTACACAGAAACACAAAACACAATTAACAACAGACCTTTGGATGCAGACTCAGGCAGAAATGTGAGCATCGAAATGGACAGCTACATTGGAAATTATCAAAACCAACTAAACAGCATTAACAACGTTAGGGATAACTTACTCAATGCTAATGTATATGACGTAGGCGTTCTCAATAAAAATTATCCACCAAATTATCCTTTGCATATATTAAACTGCAACACGGTAAGTAGCAACATGGTAAGCAGCAACACGCTTAGTAACAATTCGCTTTGCCTAAATGTATTAGACAGTGTACACCCGGTCCAGTATACTAATTATAGTACGCAACATTTGACTCAAAAGAATAAGCTCCCAATAAATGATGAGCGTAAAGACCACATAGGCAGTAATATTAACCTCTCTTCTAACCAACTGAAGAACCTCCTCCACAGAGACCATAGAACACAAAACAGTGCGAACCCACTCCACATTCCTCTGATAAATTATTACAATATGCAATTGTTACTCAACTACGTGAGGGAAAAACAGATGTACAATTCGATGAACCAAGACACTGCACAGGGTGCCACTGATATGAGCGTCAAAAAGTGCGATGGAGGTCATGTGACTACCAAAATGAACGGGATCGCGAACAGCAATGGAAACGACTACGACAGTAAGAACAGCGGTGATAGCAAAAGCACCCCCAAGGAAGGTGCAAAAGTTGGTGGGAAAACGAATGCCAAAGGGGGGAACACCAAAAATTTGAGGAAGCACAGCTATTCTATATCCTCTGTGGGGTTCAGCAACAGAAGTAAGAGGTAAGTCCAAGGGGACCCTTCTATGCCAACCCATATGTGCATGTGTATATATGTGTACATGTTAAACTCCGTACCAATCTCCACCACATGCCGCTAACCCTTTTTATGTGGAAACTCTCCCTAACACACACAAACTTTTCACACCCCGTCGCAGATGGACCATTTGCCCCTCTTACGTTTGCTGCAACAGCGCCCTATGCAGATTCAAACTAACGTGCAATTTCAAATTTTTGCAATTCAACCAGGATTATAATACGTTTAACACCCCATGCGCTGTATATAACTGCTACAAAAATATTATGAACAAACATAATTACTTTACCTCCACATTGTGTCCACAACAAACTTACCTGTCCAAACACTCAGCACAGGTACGCATTGATATTATTTTTTTTTTTCACGACAGTTACGTAGTAAAGTACTCACCAATAGTGCACACATACACTTATGTGCATTTTTTTATATACTTCCATAAGCATGCTTGTTTTACCTCCCTATCCCTACCGCTACCCCCCTGCTCAGGAGCACGAAACGATTTTCAACGTGTACTGGCACCTACTCAACAAAGAAAAGTATCAATACATACAAAACATTATCCTGTTCCTGGACAGCAATTTATACACCAGAGCCGTATGGTTACTAAAAAAAGGCTACAGTATGGATGACTTCCAAGTCCAAAAGGCGGAAAGAAAATTGATAAAATTGATGCTCCTAGTTTTTAAATTTACCCATGATTATAAAAATGACAGTGATAAATATGAGCATATAAAATCCTTCCTGTATTCTCTGAAGAGTAGCCACATCAATTTTGAGCTCATGAATCGCTTCCTCTTCTATTGAGCGCTCCGCATAAGATATACACATAGGCATGTATATGCACATATGTATGTCTATGTCTACCTATGCATTTGTTTATATACATGCCTATTTATGTGTATTTCTATTTGTGTGCGCGTGCGCACCCCCCCCTGTTTACAAATTTGTACACTACACATGTGCGTCTCTCCAACAGCAACCATCACCACCACCCACATAAGCATATCAACATGTTTGCTACAAAATTGAGCTGGCGAAAAGCAATTGCGTGCACCTGCGCTAGACAGATATACCGAATATGAAACGCGATACATGCCTCCTTTCCTTGCACACCTTGTGTACACCCCTTCACCACCCTAGTATATATTTTTTCCTGATAAATGACCCCCAAACTACCTTTGGAGCAATGACAAGGGACATAATTATGCTTTTAAAATTTAGTAGATATTTCAATTACAGATTAAGAGACGACAATCTAACTCATTCGGCTCTTTCCAAATGGGGCAAATTTGTTTTTTTTTTTGATGATGGTTAACACGTAGAACAGACCCAGAAAAAAGGGAAACAATTCAATCAAGTAACCGTTTGTGACCTTTTGCTTCATTCATAATTTTTTCTTTTCGCATAAAGGGCTTCCTTACATTGGGTGATGTCACATAAGTTAAGTATTAATGGGTGTAAAACTCACAATGAACAAATTAAAACGATGCTTCTTAAAAGTTTGAGAGAAACACAAAAAAAATTAAGCAGCTTTCAATGCAGCTGTCCACATGGTATGTCCTGCATACCGAATCAGCGCTTAAACACATGCCTTCAATTTCACTTAATCAACAAAACGGTGGTAACAAAAAATTGCAGCAAGCAAATGGGGAAGAAGCAAATCAACAGCCTGTTCTTCTTTATAAACTTTGCCAGAATGAGGATGCAATCTGCAAAAAAAAAAAAAAAAAAAAAAAAAACACATTTACTATTTTTCACCTATTTACAAATGTATAAAATAAAAAAAGGTACTTTACAATTATGACTTCAAATGCAGCGCCGCAATCTCTACTCATTTCACGAAACTGGCGCACTGCTGCCCCAGTTCACCACTCATATGCGCGATGCTTACTGTACGTGGACCACACGACCGACCAAAGGGAAAATAAAAGCCGAAGCATTCGACAAGGCACGAGCAAATTCACCACAGACGCAAACACCAGCGGAATTTGGGCATAGCTAATGATGCACAAGAGCTGAAAAAAGTGTCTAAATAGACGGTGAAAAGGGAAACATGCATATGTGTCCATCCGTAATCATAAATGTAAGCATGTGCCCAAGAGGAATTGTGCTCCTTCAAACATTTCCCACAGTGGACACAGCCGAAGCAACAATTCCTAATGGTGAGAAAACAATACGCGCCCCTCTTACATATTTGTGTGCAGCAGGGATAAATTGAGGGAAACCAAAATATGTCCAATGATGAAGGAAAAAAAAAAATATGCAAAGGTGTTCTTCTTGTCAGAGACTTCCTTATCTAAAAATATGATTCTTCGGTGAGGGAAATAACAAGGGTTGGAAGAATGAATGTCTGTACACACCTTCAAATGCACGCACATATATGTTCATAAGCGCGTCGTCCTGAAAAGACCGAAAGGACCCGCCGTATAACTTGCGACATTGTCAATAATGGTGCGGAGGCCCCCTCCACCTCAGTCAGCAAATATTACATGGACAGTGTTATGTAGACAATAAAAGATCCCCATAAATCCCCTAAATGAAAGGAGGTAAAAAATAATAATAAATAAAAATAATAAAATTACACACCAAGATGATCAAAAGTGATATAAATGGACAAAAAAAAAAATACACAAATATACTTCTCTCCAACTCGTTTCTCCCACTAATATTCCAAATAAGCATTACATTTCTTTACGGTGTTATCGTCATCGTACTGGTGAAAGCAAATGTGCAATATCTTCTTGTAGATACTTTTTGCGTCTCGTATCTGCGTTTCGAGAGCAACGGCGAAGAGGGGGGGGAAAAGGAAAAAAAAATAAATTTACACATATATACATATATACATATATACATAAATTAGCAAAGCGACACTATGTCAGATGCCTAGCTGCTACAAAATGAAGAAGCGAAATTATATCACCCTTTTGGCAAACCCCGGCGATTCCCTCTCATCGCTTCTTCTCATACATACACATGTATATATATGCATATATACACACTGCGCGTCCAATTTTGTTTGTATCCAATGGGACAGCATCCCATTTTTTATTTTTCAAACCACTGTGTCCGTAACAGGCTCATCCATTGAGAACTCATAATTCGTAATATGTGGAACTTTAAAAAAAAAAAAAAAAAAAAAAAAAAAATGAACGTGTTACCACGCAGATATGTAAGCTGCGAAAATTATAATGAACAGGAAGATCTTTTCAGGAAGACCTGACGGTTACCTGTTGCCACCATGGTGTACACCTTTCTTGTTATTTCCACTTGTTAGATTCGATTGTCAGCTGCACGTGCCCCTGTCTATTATTTTCTCTTAGCTTAAAACGTGTCCTGGTCGAGCGCACTCTCCTTTACTTGTTCGATATGATTCCATGCATACACACTAAGATACACATGCGTACGTGTTTCTCTCTCTTTTTTTTTTTTAAATGTGCAACGAGCACAGCAAGTGAGTTCCCTCTGGGTTAAACCAACTCCGCTCTTACTGTTTCGCTGCTTCCTTATACACTTCAACTTTGCATTTCTTTTCATCCCTTTTTTTTTTTTTTTCTTTTATTGGAAATTTCCTCCGTTTCCGCATATTTCCGCGTTTTGTAATTTTATGTGAACATTTTTTTTTGTGCTATATGACACAGGTTTACTTAAAATTAACACTTATTTCGCTCTCCTTGCTTCATCAGCTTATTATTATTATTTTTTTTTTCTTCACTTGTTCGCCTTGGCAGTTTAATCCTGCTTTACTTTGTTCAATTTTTCCCTAATGCATGAGTTATAACACGCCATTCTTGTCATTTTTAATTTTCCTTATAATATAGTGCTGCATTTTTTTTTAAGAACGCGAGTGGCGCCCATACAAATGTATAGGTACATATGTGTATGCATTATCGACAGGAATATTTTTCCTTTTTTTTTTTTTTTTAAACCGGTTAAAACGTCTAACAGGAACGGGAACTGCTGGAAAAAAAGCGTTCAGGGAGAATTCCCATTTTGCCTTTCAACCAAATGCGCACAACTTTGAGACATTTTCTTTCTTTTTTTTTTCCCCCCTTCAAATCTTTCCAATGAAAAGGAGTAATTTTTTTTTTTTTTCTTTCCCAATTAACATAAGTGCATTTAAAAAAAAAAAAAAATGAGAATAAATAGGTACACTATTTTGTCATAAAATGATAAGATGGCCGAATAAGCAAGCTGTACATCTTCATGACAAAAATTGAAAAACCATTCAACTCTGTGTAATGAAATTTCAACATTTTAAATCCTTAAAGGTTGCACCTTTTTAACACTTCCCACACATCTACATTTGGGTGCAGCCATCCTGCATTATCATAACTACGCTCTTTCGGTGATGCAAAAATTGAAACACTGTACATGATGCGTTATCTAACCCATAAATAAAAATAAAGCAATGCTATTTCTGAGAAACTGTTTTGCATAATTGTAGAAAAAAAAAAAAAAGTTAGTCCTTTCCCCTAACGGTGCACTAAGCAAAAACGGAATGGGTGGAAAAATGGATCCTAAGGAAAACGCTTGATCCTCTGGAAACGTATTTTGTCAGAGGGTAGTCTGGAAAAAATGGCGCACAAATGCACCTACATATATATGTGTGTATATTTATCTACACAATTACGTACGCTTATTTGCACACCTCTGTGGAGGCATCAGCGTGCTGACCTGGTGGCAAGCGAACAGCTGAGCACAGCCCAGCGGATATATCTCTGCCCAAGGGAAAATGACCAAAATGGCACACCCATCCTTCTATTTTCCAAAACGGCACTGCACTATGCTGATCCCTTTATGGGGACAAGGTACCTAAGTGCACACTCAGCATTTACAGCACTCCCGTGCTTTCACCCTTTCTTGGTGTATGTACACCTAGCTACCGTGTGTGCATGTCGAGCGAACACAGCAGGATGCTTTAAAAAAGGTGCCATGGCGACTGATTATTTTTTCAAATACTGCAATGGGATGCTGCAAAGCGGTAGGATAAGTTACACTACGTTATTCTGTGTTAAGTTATGTCATGCTATTTTATTTTTTTGTTTTTTTTACAAAGTTCAGACTTTTAAATTTCCCTTTCCTTTTGAATGACGGAAGACCGTACTAATTCCTCTACCATGCCCTCTCTCTAATTTTTTTTTTCCCCCCCTCGTATAATAAACTGTCAACGTAGTGTACCTACAATGTTGACGAGCATTTAAGCATATGTACACATGTGTGCACATATGAGTCCTTTTTTTTTGTATTTCCCCTTTACAATTCTTTGTAGAATTATAAATCAAATTAGGGTAGTACAACATCAGGCATTAAAACCTAGCTGCATGTATTTGTTCTGTGTCTAGGTAGAACACCAACATATACACGTGTATGCGTGCAACGTATACATTTTCCGACTTGCATTTTTAGATCTCCGTTAAGGGTTTTCCTCACGGTTCATATGTGTAATGAACCTGCAGCGTCCTGCTTGACGGCAACTGCTGCTCGCTCTTTTGCATCTCTTTTTTTTTTTTTTTTTTTTCTGCCCATCTGCTACGCTTTCTTCCCTTCTTGCTCTTCTCTACTTTTTCTTAAAATGAACTGCGAAGACGAAAAGGAAAAAAGTAACAATTCTTTGACGCCTTACACGGGCGAAAAGACGAGCAAAAAAAAAGAACTTCCCCTTTTCAACGCATTTGATGACTTCAAAATTGATTATTCCTTCCACAAACAAAAAAAGTCTTGTTCTGGTGTAATAAAAAACTCATTAAATGATGGGAATGATAGCAGCTCTGATGATAACAAAGACGATTTAAAAAAGTTGATTCAAATTATAAACCATAACTATATCGATAAACATTTTTATTTTAAAAAATTAAGCATTCATGATTTGTACAAAATATTTGTCTACTCAAATTTTTTAACAAAGTCATTAATTTTATATCCTTCTTTGATTCCTCATTTTGAACGCATTATAGAGAAATTGAAAAAAATAAAACACGAACCTACCTTACCAGGAGTCGAGGATGACCATTTTGTGTTTCCTCCCCTCGACTTACCCCCCAACGAGGGTCATCGGCTGCAGGCCAGCAGCTTCATTCAGAGTGCGGCCTTAAGCAGTGGCCTAGTTAAAAATGAAACAAATACGACCCAAGATGCTACACAGAACGCAGAAAAGAAAGCCTTTCTTCTGAACGTCGGCAAGGACTCCAAGTCAAGGAATAGTTTTATATCTACTGAATTAGACGAAGAAGAAAACGACATTGGGCAAGGCGAGAATGCACGAGGAAGACACCCATATGGCACAAGATATAACCATCTGACAAACACAAACTGTGACAAAATAAACAGTGGATCCTTCTCCGAGGTTCAAAATAAAGATAAAATTTCCAATTGTAATTACAACAGACAAGCAACAGAACAAAAGAAAAACTCAGACTTATTTCCATATGAAGGACCATCCAATTATGCACCTGCAAATGTAGGGATAAAAAATGCTCCTCTGAACTCTACAGTGAATGTGAAGAGCCCATGTGCTGTCCATAATAGCCACACGAAGAATGCCACCTCTGAGTACGATCGGGGTAATGGGAATAATGGCATAAGTAGAGACAATCCTAGCGTATCCATCCCATCAGTGGACAAGAATGTTCGTGTTTATAAAAACATAAATGAGTATGACATAATCGAGCTCAAAATAAGCGCTTCTTTTAACAACAAATATATATGCCGATATATAGGTAATATTTCGATAGCTATCAACAAGCTATTTTTGTACCTCTGTTTTTTTTTTTTTTTTTTTT
>NW_012192670.1:67614-72621 GCF_000956335.1 Plasmodium fragile | reverse complement strand
CTGCTGCCGGGCGCCTCTACGGCTTCTCTCCCACGTCTCCCTCACCTCGTCCTTGTACACTGGATTGTCTCCGAGCAACGGGTCGGTCCGAGTGTAAGAAGGAAGAGATTGTCTCCGAGTGAAGCGGTTCGACGACGTAGCCGAGTAAGGGTTTCGAGGGCAGGATCGAGTGACTGAGCAGAGAGAGGGAGCACAGAGCGCGAGGCCGCGGAAGGAATACACATTTTGTGTGGGCGAGCAACAACGACGGCAGAAGAAATTGATGTTGTTGTTCTTACTGCGGTTTTTTTGTGTACGCACAGAGAGACAGTGTGTCAAGGCGTTTAGTGGAGAAGAAGGCGGGGGGTGTATATTCATGACGCGTTGTGTGCGTAGGTAGCGGTAGTAGTACGTTTTTTTTCCCTTCTTCTTTTACAACGAAGGCAGGAAAGCGGCCGGCGGATGGAGGCATGCGGAAGAAAGCAAGTATTTTGTCTGTTTATGACGACTTCCAGAACTGCGCACCGAAGCGTGACAGAGAAGCGTTGACTGAGACGGGGTGACGTAGAACGGTGTGACGGAGACGGTGTGACCGAGAGGCGTTGACAGAGAAGCGTTGACGGAGAGAAGCGTTGAAGGCAGAGGCGTTGACGGGAGAGGCGTTGACGGAAGAGGCGGTGACCCGGAGAAGACGTTGACGGAGAGAGCGTTGACGGAGAGAGCGTTGACGCAAGAGCACTTGATGGACAGGCCTTGACGCACACGGCAACAACGGTAAGGACGGCAGCAACGCCGGCAGCAGACATTGCTGTTGTTGTTCGTTTTAGGTGTACGCACACAGAGAGACAGTGTGTGTCAAGGCGTTTAGTGCAGAACGGGTGTTGTTTTTAAGGGGTGTATTCGTGACGCGTTGTGTGTAGTGTACTTTTTCCTGTTTTTTCCTTTCTTTCTGTTGTTTTTTTCTTTTGTTTTCTTTTCTGTTTCTTCCCTGTGCCCTCTATTTGCAATTCCTATGCACATTTTTGGTTTTGGTCCATGCTGCCTGCTACCTTTATGTGCTTAACTTTTGCTCGTTTTATCGAACATTTGATTGCTACTTGCGCAGCAGTGAAGAACAAAAGCAGCATTATCGACTAAAAGTGGAAGCCACAGCGAATTCATGCACTATAACAAACATACGAATAATAGTAATGTATGAGTATTTCTAAGGGTGCCGTATATTTAAGTGAATAGTAGTAACATGGGATCGGTAAATTTGGCTCATGAATTGGCGCAATGGGTACTCGCCGCGGGCATTTCCGATCAGCACCAGTATGAGGTAGGAGCATACAGGAATAGAAGAGCACAACGGGGCGTTCAGTGCCAGGCTTTTATTGTTACACGAGAGAAGGAAGCACATCGTGGCACATAACATTCAAGTACACATGCGCATGCATATATTTCCTGTGTTTCTCTTACATTATAGGAAATGGTGTGGGCCAAGACTAAAGAGGTCATGACGAAATTTGTGGACTACATGGACACTGAGGATATAATAGCGTATGCCACGCCCTGTGGTAACGCAGCATGGAAGCACCCCAATTACCTCAAAGACCCTCCGATCTATGGACAAAAGGTGGGGGACATCATTGTATGCGTACTTATGGTAGGGGCATTATATTTCATGAATGGGTGGACTATTGCACAAATGCCTCGAACGCCGGAAGATGACAACAGTGAACGCATAAGGGACCACTTACGATGTATAATAGTACATATGTTCAGCGAAGTATTAAACGCAACCGTGTGTAAAAGTGAATGGGGAACATTTTATGCATGGCACATAATGGCAGAAACAGCGGGGACAGGGGGTGTTTCGAGCGCCTTGATACAGAATAGGACGTGTGCTAAAGAGACATTTGCGCATTTGAAAATAAGAGAACTTGACTTAAATAAACAAGTCGCAGCATGGTTAACAAAGAATCCAACACTCAAGAGCGCAATTAAAAAAGTCCAGGGAACTGAAGCTTGCGGAAGAGAGCGGAAGAGGGGCTGGACGCTAGACAATTTCCTGAGGCATGAGAATACAGAGGATACGGAACGGTCGCAGATTGTTGAGATAGTCGGCGAGTTGAAGTCAGGACTGGGGGAAGTATTTAAAGAAATTAAGCAACAGGTAGAGAAAGACATAGAACAGAGGGAACAGGCGAAGAAGCAGAACTTAGGTAAGGCATGGCATGTTCCGGTCGAATGAGACAGCTTCGAACATAGCAGAACGGATAAGTACAGAGCTGACAACTACAGACAGTTTCGAGGTACAAGGGAAAGAGCCAAGGGGAACAACATGCAGATATGTGAACAACGCTCGTTTCTGTATGCTTCGAATAATATAAAAAGTACATACTAACCCTTGTAATTCCTATTTGTTCATTTAATGCAGCGCACGAAGGCAAAAACGCGGAGGCTGCCACCACCCAGGCGGCGACCACACCATCACCAAACGTACCGACAGGTAAGGACCGATGGGGACAAAGCACGAATACGAACACGGCCGCATAAGGGCGCATATAGATACCGCCAAAAACGAAACGATACCACAACAACAACGCACACGCGGCGACGACGGCAGTGGTAGCGGTTGCGGAGCGCGACGGATGGAGCGGGACGGCGACACATAAAAGTTGTACTGCTACCATCTAGCCCAAGTTCACCGAGTACACCCAGTCCACCTCGCCGTGCGCTTGCGGTCGCCTGACCCAGTCCACCGCAGTCCATCTCGATCCACTGCATCGGCCCATGCATCGATCCATGCAATCGACCCATGCAATCGACCCATGCAGCCGGACCCCCACCCTGCCGATACCTGGCCACACCGTCCCGGCCCCTTCTTTCTGTCTACCACTTGTGTCCTGTTTTGTATCATTTTGTCGTTTTTCTTTCTTATTGTAGCTAAGACCAAGGACAAAAAGTCAGCAGGCACGAATAACGACAAGAATGATGAGACGAAAGTACAGAACACAGGAGAGAAAAACGGTGACCACAAGAATACGGGAGAAAAATCACCAACCCCCGCGGCACCCTCAGTACGTGCAGCACCATCACCAGAGAGGTCCGCTCCAGGGTCAGCGTCATCACCGACAGAATCTCAACCACAAGCACCTGCATCTCCAGTATTACGAGCATCACCACCGGCACCACCTCCACCACCACCACAGGACGGATCAGCGACAGGGGGAGATGGAACAGAGAACAAGACGCAAGAAACTTCTACGGATCAGGCAGCTAAGCATGTATCAGGTAAGATTACAACGATACATACAGACAAGAAGAGTGCCCATGACAAATCTCCCAAGAGTGTGGACGATTGTAATAGGCTACAGAATGGGAAACAAGAGCAAATTATTGAATGCTTAAATAAGGCAGAACTGGAAGACACCAGACAAAAGGACGCACCGGATGACCCTGATGAAAACAGAACGGGTACCTGGGTTGTGTTCGGGGGTGTACCTAACACAAAAGTATCTGTGGGAATATCCCCAACTATTGACCCTTCCGCTACAGTTCCATCCGGTTCCTCTGGTGCCGGTAAGTCCTTATATCCAGGCAACAGTACAGTGCACATCGGGCGGTTGACCCATACCCGACCACGAGTACACGATGAAAGTGTGTTAAAAAACAAAAAAAACACACGCACCACTTATCCGGAAAGAGAGGCAGAGAGAGAAACCAAACGTCGAATGAGAGTGCGCGGCTGAGCGATCGGCCGAGCAACGGGTCCGCCGCGGGATGCAGATGTAGACGTCGACGTCGACAGGTTGACACACACTGTGTGTGTTGTGTGTGCTGTGTGGGAGACAGAGAGTGTCTTTTCCCGGGGTGGCACCAGCCAACCACCGTTCGCACCGTGGCATGGCGTGCCGTCACCGGTGGTACAAATGGTGCCGATCGTGCGGCTACCCATCCAGCGACGGACCGTCTGGACACCCACCGCACAAACTGTATTTTCATTATTCTACCTTCTTTACCTAAACTTGATCTTACAGATAAAACTGCATCAAAGTATACGCCAGATACGGATCGGAAAGAACCAGCAGCTGAACCACCACCACAAGAGAAGGATTCCAAGGAACGCAGTGCTGAGCAGGTTCCAACGAACGGGCAAGCAGGGTCTTCGGGGCACACCGGTCCCGCGGGTCTAAAAGGTGAAACAGGTAACACCGCAGTAGACGGAGGCGCCTGGAACTTTGTTGGAGTTGACATTGAATCCCTTGATAAGATGTCCAACCCAGACCTATATTCTGATGATAAGCAACAGGGTGCCGGCTTCCGTTGGTCTCTCGATATTAACGCACACGGGAACAGCCCCGCACAAGGATTTGTACCACCTGCAGGAGAACCCAGACCTTCCGGTTCCCCAACAGAACCTTCGGCTGAGCCGACAGATAATGGCCCCTTAGTTCCCGACCTAACCGCCGCGGTCCTGACCGCCACTACTCCGATCCTGTTGGTCGTCACTGCCGTCACCGTCGCCCTTCTTGGTTATTCCCTTTGGAAGGTAAGCGCGCACAAAACCGCACACAATCACACAACGCGCACACACAACGCACAAGCTCACGCACAAACATTACCGCGTGGAAAATGGACCAACAGTTATCGTTTCCTGCCTCCCTCACCCTTCCTTGCTCCCTGTCCACATCTATACTCTATTACGTACCAATTTCTTCCCCAACATGCATAAACCCGGAAGCCCGTGCAATCCCGATGTAGGCATAATCCTCCCCTGCATGTATATTCCTTCAATTAGAGCTATTAGAATACTAGGGTATTCATGCGACTCTTATTTTTCCACAATATACACATCATTATATTCCATGCTCCACCGCGGGGCACGCGTACGACCCCCTTATTTGTTGATGTAGTGAAGAATAAATACACCGCCCTATGTCATGCACAAAGGAAGCATTAAACGCGCCCGGTCCACAAAACTTCCTTTAAAGCCCTAACATAATGCGCACAAGCCCAATTTTTTTTTTGTTGTATTTGGCACGG
>NW_012192670.1:62254-63444 GCF_000956335.1 Plasmodium fragile | reverse complement strand
CATATAACAATAATCATATAATCCCCTTCTTTATAAGTACAAAGAAATACATTTCTTAGGAACCTCATTTATTCTGAAAAAAAAAAAAGAAAACAAACAAAATGATGTTCGCTCTCAAACTTTCCATATGCAGCTTCATTTTGTACTCCTGGCAATATCCCGAACACGTACGACACAATAATGAACGCTTGCGTAGAATGGGCATTTACATCTATGATTATGACGTTATTCGTGCTCCTAACAATTGAAAACGCTTCTTTCTTCCCTTATTTTATGTAAATACTTGTGCATTGCATAACGCCCTCAAATACATCCTTCCCTTTTGTTCTTATATGTTAGGCGAATGAATTCGGCACATCATGGAAACATTCGGCCGAGCAACAGGACATTCTCGGCGTCAGAATGAGTAGATTGCTGACGGTCGAGTTGGATATGCAAGCACCAGCACCAAATAATACATTACTGCTCAGTCCTGGTAAGGGTCATGATAAAAAACTCGCATCCGGGCAAAAGCCAGGAAAGTCCGGTAAACCAACAACGAATGTTGCATCAGAAGGATCGTTACCGCAGTCACCACAGACTGAAGTACAAAGTGAACAGAAGGAAAAGAAGGCACAAGGAACTGAAGTGAAGAATGGAACGGATAAACAAACACCAGAGCAAAATAAAGCACCCGCGACTCCTAGTGCAGGCCCAGTGAAGGCAACTGCGACGGGCACAGATTCCGGAAAATCGAAGCCCAAAGATGGATCAGAGGGGTTAGTAGTAGCTTCAGAAAAGAAGGCACAAATTAAAGAAACGAGCGAGAAAACTAGGGGACTTTGTAGTACACTAGCGCGAACTATATGCAGGAATAAATGGTGGATCCCCGCTACAGTGGGCGTTCTCGGTTTCTACGTAGCAATGTTGTATGTAGCCTCGCGATATGATCACGCACAATACATTTTGCCTTCGGTCCTTGGAGTCACGGGGAGCATAGGACTCATGCTCCTCATCATGCTCATTCGTTTCTACTACCGAAGGGGAAAAGCAAAAGTCCAGAAGAAACCTTTGACAGACAAAATTACATCAGAGGGAGAGAAGCAGCCTGAAGTACCCAAGAACCCGGAGACAACCGAGAAACCTGAAGCACCTAAAAAGACAGGAGAGTCCGCGAAGCAGGACGCACCTAAAACGGACGGAGCATCGGA
>NW_012192670.1:51290-54470 GCF_000956335.1 Plasmodium fragile | reverse complement strand
TTTTAATTATATCCACGACAACACTATCGTTCGTTGCGACAGCATCCATTGTGGCAACATTATCGTCCTGTATGACATTACGTACTATGACAGCGTTTGTCATGGGAACAACGTATATACCCTGCATCTTTTTCGTCCGGCTCTCAAATGTTCTGTAAACAAACTATGCACATATAATCCCCGTATATCCACAAATTCCATACACTATACAATCGTGTACACTCGTCGTCGCCGCTACCGCTACCGCTACCGATGCTGTTATTGCTGCCGTAGTCTACACTCGTGGCCGCCGCTACCGCTACCTCTGCCGTCGTGAACGATGCTCGCTCGGCTCAACTACGGGGTCATTTCCTGCCCGCCTGTACGTGTGGTTCCAGCCGTGTTTTGTTGTGGCGGCTTCCATATTGAGCAATACGATACGTATCGGGTCGTATTATTTCTTTCTCCCCTGGGTCCTCACCTTCCGCTCCGTTTGGTGCTGGTTTATCGCTCGCTACAGATTTGGTTGCCTTTCCCTCACTGTCATCACCCTCTCGATTTCTACCGGTGACTGCTTCGATAGACTGCATGCATGCTCCAGGGTCGAGCGCGCATTGCATTACCCCCGTCTTTACCTCCTCAACTATGTTCTTCAATTTTTGGCCTAATTTCTGTATAACTGTTTTCTCCTCTGGCCTCAGGTCTGTGTTGTCAGGCATGGCCTGTCCATCCTGCGTTGCCCCGTCAAGTTCTGCTAATCTTTTCGTACATATGCTTTCTATGCGTTTCCCTGCAAATTTGTCAGTCAAGCTCGGGTGGCGCTTTAACCATGCCTTAATCATTTGCTCCATGTTGAAGTCCTTGATTTGTATATCTGCAAACACTCCCCTCTGGCAGTTGCCCGTTGTAATTAATCCAGGCGCACCTTCCTCCAGCTGTTTCATGGTGTACCATGCATAATTTACACCCATTCGACTTTTGCATGGAGATTCCAGCAATATGTACATAAATATATTTACTATTGCGCACCTTATATGTTCCTTCAACGCTTCATTATGAGTGTCGTTAGTTTGCGAACCGCCGGACTGCGTACGCGGCCCATTCATGAAAAATACTGCTCCTGTCATGAGTGTGCACATTAGTCTATCCGCGACTGTCTTTGCCATAAGTGTGACTCCTCTGCTCTCACTCCAATAACCCGCGTTCAAACAATTAGCTGCATACTGGTCTAGGTTCTCATGGTCCAAACTTGCCACAAATTTGTCAAGTAGCGCTGTGATATCCTTCCATAAACTTGTCTACAATTGCAGTAATGCGGGGGCATGTACATATATTTCATGGTCCTGTCTTCACGGAAGATACTGGCGCCAGTCGCCCGTATGCTACATGCTGTACCTAGTATGCTATGCTCACAGCGGACATATGCTTTCCCGTTCTCGTAACGTGAACATATGTATGTTGCAACCTGAGTACCCTGCCTATCGACCACCTATATATATGTGTAGGCGCGTGCTCACGGCATGTGTCCCTCACAATGAATTACCGTATATGCTTTTGCATCCTCCCCTATTCCCCGTGTGAGCACATATTGTGCTAATAAAGCCCCTAACGTCGTATACGTCATATTGTCATTATCATGAATCAATAGGGTGCGACGGATGAAACAATTATCTCTCAGATAACGGCTTGAATATAATGTGGACACAATGTTCTATTACGTAGTATTCAGATTTGTAGCGAATGAAACATGTCTTCTAGTATACGTTCGTTTGTGAAACATCTCACATGAACAAACTATCCCCTATCTGAATTTAATCACACATCCTACAAAGCGTGGGATGAAAGGAAGGAAAAAAAGAAGAACAAAAAAGGGTAACAAGAAAAAACAAGTGAACGAAAAACAACATAGTATGCACATGCACAACAGCATCCTGCACACAACAGAGAGAAGACTGTCTCTATCTTTTGCACACATGAACAATGTGTCCTACTCAAGGAATAAGAAAAAAGGAAAAAAAAAAAGAAAGCATAGTAAAATATAGAAAAAACACAACACATCCTCATGAAAAGCACCCCTTGCCCCTTGTCTACACCGGTCTCCACTAAACGCCTGTCACACACACGGTCTCTGTGTGCGTAGAGCTAAAACCCCGCAGTATAACAACAACATCAATACTTCTGCCGTCGTTGCTGCCGTCCTGCCGTCGTTGCCGTTTGTTGGTCGCGCTCCCACATAATATGTCTGTTCCTTCCTCCGTCCCTGCGCTCTCAGCTCCCTCTGTGATCCTGACTCGGACAATCTCCGTTTACCCGGCTACTTCGTCGAATCGCTTCACTCGGACCGCCCACGTTTGCTCGGAGAGACAATCTCTCCTCCTTCTTACACTCGGCTACTAGGTCGAATCGTGGTTACACTCGGCCGCGTTTGCTCGGAGAGACAATGTCTCCCTCCGTTCTTACACTCGGACAATCCGTCGTCGAATCCTTCTTACACTCGGCCGCTTTGGTCGACGCGTTTGCTCGGAGAGATAATCTCGCCTCCTTCTTACACTCGGCACAATGCTTACTCGGCTACTTCGTCGAATCGTGGTTACAATCCGCCACGTTTCCTCGCAAGAGCCGTGCTTACTCGGCCGCTTTGGTCGACGCGTGTGAGCGGCTACGACGTCGAAGTCGTGCTGCAGGCAGACGGATGGTGTGCGCGGAGGGCATTAGCAGCAAGCATGCAAATCAAAAACCATGAACGAACGCAATGGCGTGGACGCCACAGATGACAAATAGTAGGAGAGGTAGTGGAAAATAAAAGATGGATGCGCTCGCAGGTGCAAGATGCAGTGAATGGAATAATCGCGTGGAACGACCAACAGCCTGGATGCGAATGCAAAAGCAGAAAGAACATAAGCATGAAAATTGCGAAGAGCGCGGCAGATTAGGCGTAGAATGCAAAAAAACAAAAAAACAACAAACCCACAGAGGCGTGCGATGCACGAAGTGAAATGGCGAAAAAAACGTATAATGGCATGCAAGGGTAGGGATACATGAAAAAAGTGAAAAAAGCGCCTGCGCATCAGCAGCGTGCAGGAATGCATATGAAAAAGGCGAAAGGGGCGCAAGAGCAATGCGCAAATGAAGCATGCAGGAAAAGGGAATGAAAAAGGGATGCAGTAGAAGGAGAGCAAAGAAAGGAGGAAAAGGGGGGGG
>NW_012192670.1:46002-46739 GCF_000956335.1 Plasmodium fragile | reverse complement strand
ATTCATGCACACTCGCGTGCCGCATGGACATAACGCGGGGGAACAACAGCGCACAAGCACATAGCGCATCTTCGCTCACCGCAATGCAGAACTGCCGAGAGCAAGGGACCGGCTCGGTGACGACCATGACTGTGCAGTAGAGCGGGCAGGAGTATGAGCGACGAGTTTACGAATTTATGCATAACGAATTATATGTGCACACTTGCTAGAACATATTTGAGACGCCGAACCAAGTGTGTACCCTGTCCCCATTCAGGGCGCCTGTCCCTGTAGATGATGTTGTATGGGACCCTGCATCCCTGTATCCATTTATACCATAATCTACATGACGTATGTTGTTATTATCGTGTACAATATTATAATGTGCCAAAAAAGGGGGATATTAATTCGGTGCCAGAATTTTTCAAGTGCGGACAAAAAAAAAAGAAACTAGCGAAAGACGGAAGGAACGCCCTACATAAGATAACAACATGCATCATATAATGTATGCCTCATAATCATTAGGTAATGTTTGTTACATGTAGCATATGACATAATTGTTTCTTATATATGTGCAATATAGGGACACGTTTCCCCTTTTTTCTTCTTAAAATGGGTTCCTCATCCATAGTATCAATAAACACTTGATCATATGAACAAATAATACAACATAAACACAAACCATGTATATTGATAAGAGCGCAACGAACATTATAATATAGAATACGGAACTATAAGATACATGCTTTAAAGGAAAC
>NW_012192670.1:35749-39386 GCF_000956335.1 Plasmodium fragile | reverse complement strand
TTCTTAGGTGTTTCCTGTTTCTTAGGTGTTTCCGGTTTCTTAGGTGTTTCCTGTTTCTTAGGTGTTTCCTGTTTCTTAGGCTCATCTAATTTTGCAGATGCTCCCTGCTTCTCAGGTACTTCTGTTTTCTTAGGTGCTTCCGCTTCTTTGGGTGCGTCCGGTGTCTTTGGTACTTCTGGTTTCTTATGTGCTTCCAGTTTTTCGGATTCTCCTGCTGTGCCCGGTGCTTCGTGCTTCTCAGGTACTTCTGGTTTCTTAGGTACCTCTAATATCCCAGATGCTTCCTGCTTGTTAGGTACTTCTGGTTTTTCAGGTACCTTCTGCTTCTTGGGTGTCTCCGGTTTCTTATTTACTTCTGCTTCCTTTTTTTCCGTTTCTGTGGGAGCTTCCTCCTTCTCCTTCTTCTTCCAAATTTTATCCAATAAACATTTCCCTGTCTTCGAGCGGCAGAAACATAGTAACACGCACAAATACATAATTATAAAAAGTATGGGAATTCCAGAAAAGGCAGTGAGCGCAAGAAGAAGATCAGTTAGTGAGCTCAAGGCGGACGGCATGGAGGACTGAATAATGGACATAAAGAATGAATACAGGAGTGTGGACAATACTATAAGTATTGACCATGCTGTTCTCCCCATTTTAAAGCGTTTCAATTTCTGACAACATTCCTTCAGCTTGTTCTGCGCTGTTGCACCCTGTGGCTTCTTCTTTACAGATCCTGGATTCTTTACATGCACCTTGGGTTTAAATTTTCTGCGCATGTCATCGAACAACCTGTTCTTCACCGGACTACCCGTAGACTGACCGTCGTAAAAATTACGTTGACCCCGTGTCGCCACATCCGTTGCATCACTCAACGATACGGTTGTACTAGCATCCGTAATGCCATATTGGCTTGTGCCATTATTCGATGATGTACCTATGGTACTCGCCTAACACAAATGAAAAAAAAAGGGGAATATATGGGATTGTTATGGTATATACAAGGATGTACAGCGTGCGAATACATGGGCGAGCGGTTTATAACAGTCCGACGGGACTCAGGAGCTTATCATAATAAACGTGAAAATACGCAACATGCAGTTGTTCGTATCATACACCATCAGCAAATTGCCATAAACACAAGGCTAAAATGAGTATAGAGAGTTTCATAAGCAGCGTCATTCTGTTTATTCTTTTCCGTTTAGAAAATGGTAGAAGTGGCGATATATTTTTTGTATATATATGAATTCTAGAATTGTTTTCTCTTCCACATGTAGGTGTATAGATTATGCGTGTAATACTTTTGTTCATCGGCTAAAGGTGAACATTGCTACAAGCAATTTTGTGCATGGTTTACTATTCTTACGTAAATACATAAATATGATTTGCATAAATAATTCAGGTGCACCATAATATAAGCGGAGAAGGAAGTACGGAAGAAAACAGGGAAAAACCCATTTTTGGTATATATTATATGATGCAACATTACCTAAAGGGGTCCACATTTATCACAATTTCAGCACGGGCTGATCAATCATGTCGCCGTTTGAACCGTGTAATGGGGCCAAATTGTATACAGCGGATTATGGAATTCCACAAGTGGAATAACACTTTACTGTTTTTAAGTTAGATATAAGGGTGAGGAAGATATGAGCTCAAAACAAATTATACCCCTTACATATAACAACGGGAACACAATTTTGGAGTAACGCCGTGGGCTCAATGGTACATGGTGTCAGTGTTTACGGGGGATTCTTATTGTCACGTATTCGAATAATTATACATGTATATCGTGGCCGTTTTTTATTTATGGGGGTCGTCATTTATATCGTTTTCAGATTTATTACGCGTAGTGATAAATAATAAATGAAGAAATATAGTTTCACATCGTTCCTATGCGTGTATACTCGCCTCTCTAATTTCTTTTTGAAAAGGTGTGAATGGATTTAATTAGGAATGTAACAAATATATATATAAAGGATAAGTATAGTGAAATTGTGGGCTTCGGGCTTAAGGTTTCTGGATTGCGACCTTCCGACATTGCAACGTTTCAGGATTGTAAGGTTTGAGGGTTTAACGTTTCCGCATTGTAAGATTAAGAATTTAACACTTTAAATGCTTTAAGAGCTTTAGGATTTATGGTTCCAAGATTATAATATTTCAGGATTATAAGGTTTCCGATATTGTGAGGTTTCAGGAATATGTGGTTGTGGAATACAGATTTAAGATTCGGGGTTTAAGGCTTAATGTTTCAGGATTGGAAGGTTGCGGACTACGCATTTAAAATTCGGCATTCAAGAATTATTGCTTAAGGATTGTAAGGTTCCGGAATCCGTATTCAGCATTCCGGGTTGCGGAATCAAGATTAAGGATTTACGGTTCGCAGGTGAAGAAGTGTAGGGGGGTTAGGTTTTTAGTGCTTGTTGTTTTCTTTTTTTATTTTCGTTTACATAATAAACGATCATAATTGCAGGTGTATATATATACGAGGCATATGTTATCAATCACATTCATGTACTTTACACTTTGTGTACCCACGTATCTAATATATATGTATCCCACCAGCGCAACGTCAGCTCCCTGGAAAATACATGTATGGGCATTTCTGCACGCACGTCTCTAGTGGTTTTTTTTCTTTTTTTTTTTGGGCTTTGTTTTCTTAAAATTGGTATGGCTTGTTTTTTCTTGTTGGAGTAACTTGCCCAATAGTAAGATGGTTAGGAGTCCCCTTGTTTGGGGGGAACATGTACGGAAGGAAGGACACTTGTTTTTGTCCATTTTCCACTCGGTTATATTTGCGCGTTGTATGTGCGTTGTGTGTTGTGTTTTGTGTGAGTGCCTTGTGGCTGTACTTACTTTCCAAAGGGAATAACCAAGGAGGGCGATGGTGACCAAAGTGACGAAGGCGAGGACGGGAGTAGTGGCGGTAAGGATATCGGCGGTTAGGTTGGGCGCTTGGGGGTCCCCAGTACTGGGTGGAACGTTAGTTCCATCCCATAAACCGTATTTATTTTTTTCTAATGTTGGTGTTGCAAATCCTCCTGCGACATGGTCTAATCCGGGTATAAGTCCTGGTGATAATTCAAGGACTTCGTCGTCCTTCTTTGTAGCAGAGGATGGTTTATCAGGGGACTCCCTTTTAACATCTTTGTCATCTGTATTATTGTTAAGGACAAAGGAATCATTCTGCTTAATACAGTTTGAATTAGCAATACCATAGAAACATTTGTCAGTTGCAATGTCATTCGGATCTGCTGATTGAGAATTTGGGTCTGTCGTAGGATCAGGCTAGACGGGGGAATCAGCTCCCTGGACATTTTGAACTATGTCTCCGGATGCTCCTGTTGATGCTGTTGCTGATGTTGTATCCGGTCCGGGTGCTGTACGCGGTGGTTCTGGTGATCCTAGTCGCTGCTTATCCTTATCCACCGTATCTACCGCAGCACCATTACCTATAGGGCGAAGGGAAAAAGTACAACAAGGGATTCTTATGAAACTGAAGGTTTGTACTTTGGTTGTTGTTTGTCCCCATGGTTGACCACACGGTTGGCCAAACGGTCGGTCGCGCCGTTTGAGGGTTGACCGCTGATGGTTGGTCCCATGCTCGGTTAAGGGTTCAGGGAGTCTGTTCTTTCCGTCTTTTTTTTTTTTTTTT
>NW_012192670.1:27880-29473 GCF_000956335.1 Plasmodium fragile | reverse complement strand
CACTTAAATCTTTCGCTAAATCGTTGAGGGTGTCTAGGACATCTGTGTCCCCGTCAATTGTGTTAATTATATTTTTGGTTAATCCGTGAGTTTTTTTTTTTAAGTCCATAATATTTTTACTGTTGTCTGCGAGGAGCGCTTGGGCTTTTCTATCACTTAGTGGTTTGTCAGCCTGTTCCGGGGATTGCTTACTTTGATGTTTTGCTTGAGGCACAGTGTCACTAGGGGGCGGGTTATCTGCCTTTTTCTTTCCTTGTTGGTTTTCTTCTTCTAGTTCTCCTGTGTTCGTTTCTCCTTTGTTCGTCTCTCCTGTGTTCGTCTCTTCTATGTTCGTTTCTCCTATGTTCGTCTCTTCTATGTTCGTTTCTCCTGTGTTCGTTTCTCCTTTGTTCGTCTCTCTTGTGTTCGTCTCTCCTTCGTCTGACTCTTCTTTGTCTGCCCGTGCTTCCTCTTCTTCCTTTTCTTCAATTTCGTCTTCTTCATCATCCCCATCATCATCATCTTGTTCTTCTTGTTCTTCCTCCTCCTCCATGTCGATTTCGTCGTATTCTTCTTCTTTTTCAGATGCTGCATCGTTCACTTCTTCACCTTCCTGTTCCTCTTCTTCTTGTTCCCCATGGTCTTTGTCTTCGTTACCCTGTTCCTCAATTTCGCTCAGCACCTGTTCGTCATTATCGACTTCAATGTGACATTCTTCGCAGTACTTTTCCACAATTTCTATAATTTTGTGTTTTTTCTTTATGGCTGATTCTTGTGCGATTTTTTGTGCCTCCTGTTCGGCATCTTTCTTGCGCTCCTCCTCGTTCTGTACGACCTGGTGTATGTCCCCGACATTTGGGATACGTGTTTTCTTTAGGACGTCGTCTGCTTTTTGTCTTGCAGAATCCATGGCAGCTTCCCATTTGTTTAACGCTTCAGCCTCTTGTTCGGCATCTTTCTTGCGCTTCTCCTCGGCGTCGTCCTCTGCGACCTGGTGTATGTCCCCGACATGTGAGACGCTGTTATCGTTATCCCCTTGTAATTCTTTTGGTCCTTCTCCTATTTCATTATTTGATGCTACTGTCGGTATAGGTGTTACTGCATCTGCTCGTGGTGACGGCGTTGTCCCGGATAATGGCAATGTTACGGGTGGTAGTGCTGCTGATTCTTCTCGACTATTCTGCTGTTCCACATCTGGTCCTTGTAGTAGACCATGTTCCCCATCATCCTTACCGTCATCACTGTCATCATGCCCATCATCATCACCATTGCCCTGGGTAGTAAATTTGTCCCCCTCCCATCCATGTCTTAAATGAGGATTCTGGAAATTAATAATTTTACCCTCTGTGGTTCCATAATTTGGGGACATGTATAAATTTACGAAGTGTACAAAAAGGATGGTGTTGACACATTGCCTCATTCTTTTGACATATATGTTAACAAGTTGGGGCACTTTTAAATAATTCCAACAAAATGAGGAATAAAAAGAACAAAAAAAATTGAAAATAAATTAACGATAGTTCAGTGATCTAATTGGGATAAGTTTGCACATTGACAAAAAATATCTCAAAAGGGGATTAATATTTGAGTTTCCAATTTATGTACAATTTAGTT
>NW_012192670.1:9434-22217 GCF_000956335.1 Plasmodium fragile | reverse complement strand
GCAGCTTCCCATTTGTTTAACGCTTCAGCTTCCTTGCGCTCCTCCTCGTTCTGTACGACCTGGTGTTTGTCTCCTACATTTGGGATGCGTGTTTTCTTTAGGACGTCGTCTGCTTTTTGTCTTGCAGAATCCATGGCAGCTTCCCATTTGTTTAACGCTTCAGCCTCTTGTTCGGCATCTTTCTTGCGCTTCTCCTCGGCGTCGTCCTCTGCGACCTGGTGTATGTCCCCGACATGTGAGACGCTGTTATCGTTATCCCCTTGTAATTCTTTTGGTCCTTCTCCTATTTCATTATTTGATGCTACTGTCGGTATAGGTGTTACTGCATCTGCTCGTGGTGACGGCGTTGTCCCGGATAATGGCAATGTTACGGGTGGTAGTGCTGCTGATTCTTCTCGACTATTCTGCTGTTCCACATCTGGTCCTTGTAGTAGACCATGTTCCCCATCATCCTTACCGTCATCACTGTCATCATGCCCATCATCATCACCATTGCCCTGGGTAGTAAATTTGTCCCCCTCCCATCCATGTCTTAAATGAGGATTCTGGAAATTAATAATTTTACCCTCTGTGGTTCCATAATTTGGGGACATGTATAAATTTACGAAGTGTACAAAAAGGATGGTGTTGACACATTGCCTCATTCTTTTGACATATATGTTAACAAGTTGGGGCACTTTTAAATAATTCCAACAAAATGAGGAATAAAAAGAACAAAAAAAATTGAAAATAAATTAACGATAGTTCAGTGATCTAATTGGGATAAGTTTGCACATTGACAAAAAATATCTCAAAAGGGGATTAATATTTGAGTTTCCAATTTATGTACAATTTAGTTGTCAAAATATCATTTGAAAAAAATGTAAAAATATAATTACCGTCAAGTATTTGCAACAAACACGATTATATTCACCGAAATGGGGAAATGCTTTATAAATGAACACAGAAAAAGTCTAACAAATAAAATAAAAAAAAAAAACAAAGTAAAAGAAAAAATACACATATGCGTATACATTATGCATACATTCGTAGCGCACCAAACAGTCTAATTCATTGAGGATATTAATTTGACAAAATTAATTTTTCGTTTAAAGATGCTCACTTTAAACATTCCATAAAATGCGGAAAAGCTATTCCGATTAATTTCACACTTGGATATTCATAAATGTAAAAATAACGTTTGTAACAAACAAATAATAAATAAATAAATGTTTCATAAAAACAAAAAAAGTTGTAATGATGATTTTTCCTTTTCATTCAATCAATTGAGCAAAATGTCAATCCATTAAGGTTTAGGGTTTAGCGTTTAACGCCCTTGCCAGCAGTGTCAGCGCTTGAAAAAGCTGAACGGGAGTATATTATTCTATAACCCCCTCGGTAAAGGAACGCAATGTGTAGTGAAGGCGTGCGCCAAAATGTAGGTACATACACATATGTTTATTTCTTCATAGGAATGAAAAATAATTTCATTATTCTTTAAAAGAAAGAAATAAAAATTGTGGATTTGTACAAACGTACAAAATACGTCTAATTATTTCTTTTAGAACAAAAAAATAAGTGCACGCAGAATATGTCCTAGAAAGAACGTCACAGGAAGAGGCTCAATGCGGGAGTGAGCTGGAAATGATTATGCAACCGCCTGTCCTGTTTTTATGTTCTGATATTGGTACAGGTAAGGATATATCTTCACCTTGTGTACTTTGCATACACATACATATGTATACGTGTGGGGCCATCTGTGGTCATGTGTTCACTGTGTTCACGTGGACATGTTACGGGCAGTCTGTTAACTGTAGTGCGCGGTACCTATATATACTTTGTCATTCGGTGGCAGTACGCCTTTCAATATACATATATATGTGTGTGTCTTCAATGTGTTGCATGTTATGGTATGGATACACAGATTTTTCTGTGTTATGGTACACAGTATGGGAACAATCAACATTCTCCTTGTGCTGTGCAATTTTGCGTGCGGGATGCTCCTCGCTCGCGCCCTATTGGACACTGGAATTATATGTAAACACGAATATAGACCTTGGAGTCTACTACTGCAACTAATGCAATAATTCCCTTCGGCTGGTTTTTAGGTTCGCCCTACAACACACATTGTTCACGCGCCGCTGTTGTTTCGTTCATCCATAAAATTTGCGCCTTTTGTACCCTGCTTCGGGCATGAAAAGGGACGGAGGCGGGCATGGAAACGGCAATATTTGGGAGTGCCGCACACTACATTTTTCTCCTTCTCTGGGAATTGACTAATAATTAAGGGTCATGGGAAGCCATAAAGGAAACTGTTCGTTTGCATTGTGCAAAGCCTTTCATCCTTCCCTTAGCACATATAATACTATTCCATCGCGAAATCCATTCTCCTAAAACTTAATGCAGTCATATGCACATACTCTAATTCCATCATCGTGCCTTTATGATTTCCGGCATACAGTTGTAGGTACTTCCCAGAGTCATTCGTTTTACACACCCTGCGTGTAATTCATTGCATCCAATGAAGAAAAAAAAAAACACAAAAAAAAGAAAACATCATAAGAGCAGAGTTTGACGCAACACTAAAACAAGTTAAAGTTCGACAAAAGAAAAACAAACTAAATATTTGTACAAATGAAATAAAAAAAATAATATATAAATAACGTAAAAACAAAGAATGCCTGGACAACATTACGCGCACTTCCAAGGTAAACTGTTGCCGCAGCCCTGAGAAAAACTTAACAATATGTGTGCAGATGCATTTACGCAGTGCAGGTAGGCCGTGCGCTTGTACTGTCACGAATACAATGTACCATGAGAAACGTACACAAAAACAGATTTACGAGCATCGCGCGCAATATGTTTTCGTAACCGCGCGAACAATATATGTGCCTCTATATTATGTTACAGCGCTTAAAATAATTATTCTGAAAGAACAAAATGTTCGTGTATTCAATTTGTACCATATACTTCTAACGCGTTCATTTCTGAAATTGGGAATCATCCCGTATGAATATGACGCGGCGCTACGTCTAACATGTGTCTGCAACCATGTATGTGCCTCGCTGATCATTTTAGGCATCCGTATATTCATATAGTATGCATTTTAGTACATTGTGAAATATGAAATTGGGTATTCAGTACGCGCGCCAAAAAAATTAACGATGAAATATAAAGTTCACTGAGTAATTCTGTTGGCGCGCATTCCTATTATTTCTGTTGCTGATACGAAGTTCTAACGCCCCTTTGTGGTGTACCTTATTCCTTACGCCAGGCGGCAACCTGTCCACACAGAGTGGAACTTAGCATCCACTACCCTGGGTCATAGCTGGCAGATTTCATGCTTCGACGGTTCCATTGAACAAATGTTATATTTACTCTTACACACGTAGAAGGAGTTCAAATTATATGAGAAAAAATGTACACATATAAGCAAATATATATATATAATTGCGTGTACGCAGAAAGACGGCCATGGGGTCACATTTATAATTATAGAATAATGTACATATGTGCTTCATCTGCTTCCCTGAACAATATGTAAGGACCGTAGGTTTTACACAAGATGCTACTCATTATGCGTTTGCGAAGGTATTACTGTGACCGCTGTTGAAATAGCTGATGCTGATGTTGCATCAGTGAATGGCCGTGTTATTGTGTAAATACATATAGTGCCGGAAGTAAATAAGAATCCGGGAGCAAATTTTTTGAAATAGAAAAAACAAAAAAAGAAAAGAACTTGTTGCACATTATAAAAGTACATACTACACACTGTATCTAGTATAATCTTAGTATAATACATGTTACAGGTATGATGTGGCAGATTATGAGTTATACATATTAGAATATATATGCGTATATATATGTGTATTTATATGTAGAATACGGAAGGGGCACATTCTCTTCAGAGCGCGTTCCCCTCCGCATAATATCAATACACAACGAATTACATAACCAAACCGCGCAGTATGCGCGCAAACGATTTGTATTAGGAAGATATAAACAATATTATCGTTTAAAACAGAACACAGGAATATATGTTACAATTATGAATGAACCATATCATACAGACAGTGCAAAAAGTCATAAGAAGGTAGACCTGATGCATATGTAAAATCATAACATTTAATTTGCCAACCAGAAGTAGAAAACGAAAGTAACTTATGGTTTCTTAGGTGCTTTCGGTTTTCCGGATACCTCTGATTTTTCCGGAGTACCTCCGGTTTGTCATGGTGTTCAGATGCAATTGTGTGCGTCGACATTTTCTGCGGCACTGTTGCCTTCGCCTGCGGTAGCAGCATCGGAATAGCCCAAGTGAGCACATACTGAGTATACCCATGCCACCTGCAGTGGAGGCTATGGCAATCCCAGCTTTGCAGCACGATCCGCTCGTAGCTGCAGCCGCAGTTAAACACGCACTTCCAACCCCTAGAGCTGGAAGTGCAAACGCAACGGCACAGCTAGCACCAACCATTATTGCACAGTAAACCAAAATAGCAGCAACGAAGAACTTGCAGTACCTATATAGAATATATGCAGCCAATTTCCGTCTACTAAAGTCTCTTCCGGGTTTGACGTTAACTGCCTTATTCTGCTTGCCATGCTTTGTGCTTGCGGTCGTTCCTGTAAATTAGGCGTGTGGAATATGATTCGATGAATATTCTATCTCCCGAACGAGGCGTTTTTTCGGGGGAAACATCTCAACATACAACTTTCGACAAAATTTGTATTTTCTCTCCTCGTCCTGTTTGCACATCCGTTTTACCTGTACCCGAAGATCCTTGCGGCTCCTGTTTCGTTTTTGCACTTTGTCCTTTATTTTGTACATTATTCTGTAGGGACGGTGGCAATGATGCTTGTGCACCAACCTTCGAAACGGATGTGCTAGGCTTTTCAACTGACGCGGAGACTGCCATATCGGCAGATAATGTGTCGCGGCTATCAACTTCTTCTTCCGTTGCATCATGTTCTATTTTCCACTTTCTTTCATAATGGACTTCTTGTGGTATCTCGTACTCCACCATTTTCCATTCTTTTAGAATAGTTCCTTCTCCGTCTCTATAACATCGTTTTTTTGGTGTCGTCCATTGTTCGCGACAATATATTCGTTTAGGACGAGATGCATAGGCTTGTGCATAACGTTCGTCGACATCGTCGTAGGCACCTTCATAGGCTCCTTCATAGGTTGGTTGAGTATCGTCATAGTGTTCGAATGCCATCGGATCTAATACAAGCTCATGTTCTGATGGAATTGCTTTAATTTTTGCTAAACTGCGGGCAACTCTGTTACGTACGCGTAATTTGGCCAAAGGCTCTTCGTGTCTGTCGAAGTCGCCTGGATGCTGTAGAAAGGGGAAGCGCAGAGGAGTGGTAGTGATGAGTTGTATTAATAAAGGAATGGTAATACGACAA
This sequence comes from Plasmodium fragile, assembly GCF_000956335.1. Lineage (NCBI taxonomy): Eukaryota > Apicomplexa > Aconoidasida > Haemosporida > Plasmodiidae > Plasmodium > Plasmodium fragile. The sequence goes on along the minus strand of NW_012192670.1, from coordinate 16,826 downwards.
CGGAACAAAGGGGAAGTAACAAGGGGAAAGCAATAAATATACATATAAATATTGGGTATGTTGTGTGCGGCATATATGTAGCCGAACGCGAAACATTCCAGGCTACATCTGTATGTGATCATGGTATCTTTCTTTTGTGCGTCGACTTACCGTTAAGCAGATGCAAGCAACTACAAACAGGATAGCAGCTGATTTGGAGAAAAGCGATCTATGCGCCTTTTTGTCATGTGTTTCATTTCCTTTCCTGGATGTGTCAACGGTTTTGCCATTTCGGGATGGCGATGACCCTTGTGGAATGATGCTTGTCGATGTTTGTTTGTTGTTCGAATGTGCCATGTTGCTGTGGATACTTATATAAAATGGAAATGTACAACGGTAGTGTCCTGTTTGCTTTTTTGCTCTAAGTATAGTGCTCTTTCTGATGTGTAATAAGGAAATATATGTACCATTTTTATATGGCATTTATAGTTTCTACAAAACGGAAACTATAAAGTATGATGAGGCATAATTTATATATGTACATTCTTTTTCTTTTTTTTTTTTGACGTGGCTTTTTTGAGTACTTCTAATTTGTATTTTGCATTTATACATAATAGAATTCTGAAAAAAGGTGCCTTACTTTTACAACATTAGAAGAAGGTAAACATGGCCTTTTTTTTTTTTTTTTTTTGAAAAAAATATAAATATATAAAAAATATAGCAAACTACTTAGAAACTCACTTTTTAAGAATATTAATGAAAAATTGAAGAAGAAGAGGGAGTTTAAAATTCTTAAATGGAAGTCAATAATAATATATGCTTGTTCCTATTTTCCCTTGTGTTGTTATTGTTGTTCACATGGAAATGTTTATTATGGAATAAAAAAAAGAAGCAGGCACTTGTACTAGCAATTTGTAGTTAATTTAAATCAGAAATAATAAAAGAACGAAACAGAATTAAAAGTGTTGCCGGAAAAAAAGTGAGTGAAAGGGGAGAAATAGTGTTGGGTGATTTTTGTTTTTTTATTATAGGAGCCGGAATATAATGTATATGAGTGAGGGACCTTATGTATGCCGTGTGTTAAATAAAAAAAAAAAAAAATAGATGTACCCTAGAGTATTAGTACGAGCACAAGAACTTACGCTATAAATGTTGTTTTTTTGTATTGAACATGAAATATATCTAAATAAATGTATTTATGCTTTATAGGAAATGAGTTATTTTAAGCCATTTATAAATATTCATTGTACACCATGTTTGTTGTTCTTTTCCAGATTGTTTCAATGGGGTTTAAGATTTAGGGCCATTTTTTTTTTTTTTTTTTTTTTTTTTTCTTCCTGAATAATAAACTGTCATAAGTACAAGAATATATGCATATTATGCTAGTGTTGCATATCTGCATGGCGCTCCAGTGTACCCAAGTATCTAAAATTGTGTCGCACAAGCCCAACATCCGTTGGCTCAAATGTACCATGTATCGGCATATATGTACATATGTCCCTAGTAGGTTTATTCTGTTGCTGTTTTTTTTTTTTTTGGGGAATATTTCACGTAGTATGTTGATGTAGAGTCCCCTCCCGGCTTTCGTTTAAGGGAGCACATTAACGGAGCAAGGACACTTGTTTTTGTCCTTTTTCCACTCGGTTATATTTGTGCGTGCTTGTGCGCTGTGCGTCTGTGTGTGACCTTGCGTGTTGTGTGCACTTACCTTCCATAGGAAGAACGCAATGATTCCAATACAAACAACCGCTGGGATGATGGCGGGGTTATACGGGATGAGATCCTTGGGGTGGAATGGTTTCGAGGGAAGAGGGAGCATGGATTGATCTTGCTGATTGGTGTCTGAACTAGGGCCACTGGAAGGAGGGGAACCACCTGCTCCACCAACTGCAGCACCTGCACCACGGCCAGTACCACCACCACTACTACCACCGCCTTGTCCGCCGCCATCCGCACCTCCTTTTCCTGCCCCACCAGAAACACCATCTGCACCACCTCCTGAGGACTGGTCGGCGCCTCCGCCGCTGCCGCTTGTACCCGATTGATCTGGGTTCGGGTTGGGTTTTGGTTTGGGTGGATTGAGAGGAGGGGGGTCATCATTGCCGCCATCGGCGACGGCGGGCACGGTGTTACCGGCTTCACCGCTTCCGCCTTTTTCACCTGCTGGACCGGAAGCGCCGGCCGGATGGACAGGACCGGCGGCACCGGGTGCATGGGATGGTGTCTGCGGTGTCGGGAGATGTGGTCCTGGTGATAATGATGGTGTTGTTTCTTCCTGAGCATTACTGTTGGGGACGTGGGAGTCAGGGGAACCTACGAATTTAAGTGACAGAGGAAGAAGAGTAAGTGTCGAAACTGAACTTTTGGGCGGTGCATGGTTGTTTGGTGGACCACACGGTCCGTCGTTGGTTGGTTGCGTGAGCATTGGGCAACGCGTGGTTGCGGTGCATCCCTCGTGCATCTTGTGCACCGCGTGCCCATTGCAGCAATATATAAATGTTTTCTTTTTTTGCCCTTTTTTTCTGTTTAGTTCCGTTTTTTTATTTTTTTTGTTCTTTTCTGTTTTCCCCCACAGTCTCCAACATGTGTGTATACTTTTCCTGTTTCAGGTGCCTTACTTTTCTCCTTCTTCTCTTGCTCCTCCAGTAACTTAGTAATAGTATCCATACCCACTGCACCAGTGGGATCATAGGTTGTGGTGGTGATCTCAGTTGTTATGACTGCAGTACCAAGTAGAGTTTCAGCAGTCTTGCTTTCAACTACTTTGCTCTCTTTCTCACCTGGTGTCGGCGCGTATACCTGTGGGTTGTGCTTGTTTCCATCCTCGTCCACCTTAGGTCCCGATGTGCCGGCTGCGGATGCTGGTGGCTCCTTTCTACTATTGTTCCCCGGCGTTGATCCTTCCTGTTGTGGTGGTGGAGGTGGGGGTTGTTGTCCAGGTCCTGGTATTTGACCTGATACTGCGCCTGGGTCTCCGGCGCCCGGTGGTGACTGTGGTAATGATGGTGCTGCCTCGGGTCCGCCGGATACTGCGGGTCGGGGGGGTTCACGCGTCGTGTCGTCTGACCGAAGTACTGTTGTTGGGGACCCTGGTGACGACGATGGCTGCGTTGGTGAGGATGATGGTGCCTGTGTGCCCTTTGGCCCCTGTGACACATCACTTCCTTTTTCTTTCCCTGAAGTTTTCGACGTGGACTCCTGCTCTGTCTTCTTCTCTGTCGCCGCTGCAAATAAAGCAAGGAAGTACAACGACAAAATGATAACAAAACAGGACACAAGTGGTACAGAAAGAAGGGGGCGGGAGGGTTTGGTGTGGTACGGTCGGGTCGACTCGATGGACTGCGTCCAGGCGAACTCGGTGAACTTTGGCTAGATGGTAGCAGTACAAGTTTTATGTTGTTGTTGCAATCGCCGCTGTCGCTGCCGTCGTCGCCGCACACTGCGGCTCAACGAAGGGGATGCGTCGTGCTGTTCCCCCCCGCGTGTGCGTGTTGTGGCCGTTGCGTTTGTGGAGGCATGCATATTCGTGCGGTCCACATGCGTGCCGTGTATTCGTATTGTTTCGTGTCGTATTCGTGCTTTCGCCCATCGGTCCTTACCTGGCGATGCCTTGGATGGTGTGGTTTCCGGCGTTTCTGTAACTGCTGGTTTTGAGGCGCCCGCGGGTTTGGCCGGGCCACCTGCAGTACCTGTATTACCGGTGGCTGACATGCCCGGTGCTTGTGATGTTGTTGATGATGATGTCGCCTGTTGTTCCCCCGGTGAGTGTCCGTTGTTTTGTGGACTTTTCGAACGGGAGTTCGTCGTTGTTGTGTTGTCCCGTTGCCACTTCCCGTCCTTCACTTTGTCTAATATCTTTTCTATTGCCTTAATGTCGCCACCCTTCTCAAGCACCTCGTTCAGTAAGGCCTTTCTGTCCTGTTCTATCAGTTCCTTCCCCTTATTGATGAATGTTTTCACCTGGTCCTGATCTTCACGTTTCAATACTCCTGCAACAGTCACACTTCCTTGCCCTGAGTCTGCCCTGCGTGTACCTTGTTGTCCTGGCGACCCCGGACATACTCCTCCTGTGGCCGAAGCTTTTCCAGGTGAAATGCCTCCTTCAGTTCTCAATTCATCCATCCACTTTGCCATGGTTAAACCAACCAACTTGCTCCCAACTCTCAGGTCATTATAATTAATTTGTTCACATTTTTTACTAGTATCGACGTGTAGCAGCGCCTCTCTCAACGTGCTCATTGCAGTAGAAACAGCCTTCACAATTTCAATGTGCATGCAGTGCTTGCCAAAGTGTTCCACTATTGCCACATTCCCCAACATGCACCTGAGATAATCCTCAAGCACCTGTTCATTTTTGAATATTCGACTCTGTGCCCAGTTCTCCCCTACCCAATCAATTCTATCCATAAATAGAAAAACTTTCATGACCCTCTGGCAAACTATCCTTTTTATTGTAGTAATACCCACGCTTTTTCGAGGATAAATTGCCTCACACGTTTCCTTAGTTAATTTATCTTCTTTTTTCCATCTTGCCCTTAGCACTTCGAACAGTTGTCTGGTGTCTGTCCATATCATATCCTACATTCCAATTAATCCATATATTCATACAAACACGTGACATTTCTCTCAGTACTACTTAAAAATGTCCACCTCTCCTACATGACATTACTCACGCACCCAGTACACCTTGCCCCCTTACATCAATAACGCGGGCTATATACATGTATACATTTACTGTACTCTTACATGTTTTCCTGAGTCCACTCACTTATATATACGCTGAATGGAATGAATTTGCACTATCTCATATATAAAACGATTCACCTATATTACAAGTTCCAGCCCACACATTATACTGACTGAACCATGCAAAACCATCCATAAGCATATTCTATGGATAGGAATACTCTTCTGTTCGCCCTATACGCGTTCCACAAAGAACAACTGTGTTCTCCTCTCTTTCCTACTGTACATTAACTTACCCCATAGTGTTCACCCTGGTACGCGTTCCTACGTGTTAAATATGCTACTAGTGCACCTGCGAACTCTGCTGTAGACATGTTGTTCGACCCTTAGTTCTATACACTGCATGAACTCTGATAACAATAGTATACTGCCGCATAGTCTGCATCATTACTCATGGATGCTACTTCCGTTGAACTATACCTTCTGGCTCACAGTCCTGCACAATTCCTGTTATGTGGTATCTGTATGAAATACAACCCACCCTTAAATTGTAATTTATATACGTCCTCCTTCTTCATCACATACGACTCATGCAGAAGAGCACGAGTGCATGAGTGTACACTACACGAAAAAGTCCAACTATGTGGCCGGTGCTGAATAATATTAATGCCGGAAGAAATATGGTTGCAATGTGTTGTGCACATACAGGGTACTGGAAAATTATTAATGCCATATATGTCCCAGAAAAATGCAATAGCCTTATCTTCGATAGAATATATGCCACCCGTGTTTGGCATGCAAAATTGATGAAAAAAAAGAGAAAACAGAATGAAACAGGAAAAAAAAGGTATACTCGTGAATAGATAATAATATCACTTAAAAAAGAAAAAAAAAATAAATCTGTATACATATGTTCCCAAATAGAAAAATTACATCCACCAGGGAAAATATACTCCATAATGAGTAGTTCATATACGACAAGGTCCTGCTGTGGCCTCCCTACCCACAAAGAACGTACACCAATGTCCTAACTTAATATTTCTGTCGAACACGGAGAAAAAGGAAGAAGGAAAATAAGGAAGAAAGAAAAGATAGAAAAGACAAAGCTAAGGAAAAAATAGAAAAAATGCTACACTACACTACCGTACACGCACAACGCGTCATGAAAAGCACCCCCGCCCCCCTTTCTATACCGGTGTGCACTAAACGCCTGGCACACACACTGTCTCTCTGTGCGTACACAACCAAACCGCAGTAACAACAACAACATCAATTCGCTTCTTCCGTCGTTGTCGCCTTGCTTCCCGCGGCTACTTCGTCGAATCGTTTACTCGAACGCCGTAATCGAACCGCTTTACTCGGCTACTTCGTCGAATACGTGCACTCGGACAATCTGCTTTACCCGGCCGCGTTGGTCGACGCGTTTGCTCGGAGAGACAATCTCTCCTCCTTTGGTACACTCGGCTACGTCGTCGACGCGTGTGCTCGGAGACAATCCCGTGTACCCGGCCGCGTGTGCTCGCAGAGACAATCGTCGTCCTTCTTACACTCGGACAATCCGTCGTCGAATCGTTGTTACACTCGGCCCCGTTTGCTCGGACATAAACCTGTGTACGCGGACGCAGTGGCGGTAACGGAAGAGTAGCGCAACAGGCTCATTGCTGCAGAAGAACAAGGACGCTAGAGAAGCAGGCGCAGAATGCGCAAGAGCACAAGAACAAAGGGAAGAAAAATAAAATCAAGGTCAGAGTAGTGCGTAGAATGTTCAAGCGGTAAAACAACCAACAGGGCAAGAAGACTAGGCAGGAGTAGCACTAAAGAAGGATGTCCCATGAAGAAACAAAAAAGACACCCCTAAATCCTAAAACTCATAAACCCGGAAACTGTGAAAATATACATCTTTTAATATGATCATTGAAAACGTATATACCTGAAGCCTAAACCCTAAAATTATCAACTTCGAGACCATACATCCTAGATCCTAGATCGTAGATGCTAAATCCTAGATCGTACAACTTAGATTCAAGATGCTAGATCCTACATCCTAGAAGGTACATCGTAAATCCGAGACCATAGGTCCTACATTCTAGAACGTACATCGTAAATCCGAGACCGTAAATCCTACATCCTACACCCTAAAGCCCTAAAGCCTCTATTAAAATATTTTACATAAAATACCCCATCATTTTGAACATAAAAGAATATTTAAACGTAAAAAGCCAAACCCTTAAGCCTGAAAAGTATCCCATCATACCCTCAATACAAATGATCTAGCCCGCTTTTATCCACTTCTTTTCCATCATTATGCCCAAGTTAGAATAATAAACTGTTATTACATATATAGAAGTTGCTATTTTTCAAAATAAATAATATTCGCATTTATTCGACCGTGTGCAAGTTCGACGTTTTTAAACAGTGCGCAAATATGTCTTTACAAAGTAGCAGCCACTTAATTAGTTCTTACTCTATATATTATGCAATAGAATCACACTGCTTTTATATTATTACTACATTACCATATTTATCTTATATGTATTCGTATTTATATTAATTTTTTATGTAAAATAATATATATAGGCACGTATGACAGAAAAACAAGAATAGCGCATATTGTCAAAAGACCGAATTAGCATCCACTTGTGCGTAAAAAATACAAGCTTATTTCCTGTAAAAATTTATACATATATGAAAAAAAGAACAGTTCTATAATCCTTGCCGATATATTAA
>NW_012192670.1:5928-6712 GCF_000956335.1 Plasmodium fragile | reverse complement strand
AAAAAAAAGGAATAATGATGTAATCCGCATATATATAAAAGAAAAACTATTTTGTTACATTAAACGTTGTTTATCGTTAACGGGCGAAAAAAAAAAAAAGAACGCCAAAAGAAAAAAATAAAAGAGAATGATATTCCGTGCGAAAACCGTTATACTCCTTTCTGTTATGGGCTCCTGGCAATGTCTCAACCACGTATGATAACCGTTACTACATTTAAGAACTGTCGCATCCATTGTGACTAACGTTTATACTAGTTCGTGCGAATGGAAAAAACCCTTGTCTGCTGTCTTTACTTGTTTTATACTACTATTTGTGTAATGTATGACCCGCCAAATACACCCTTCCCCCGTTTTTTCCTATATGTTAGGCAAATGAATTCGGCACATCATGGAATCACACGACCGAGAAAAATGACACTGTCGGTATCAGGATGCGTAGATTATTAACCGTTGAAGTGGATATGCAAGCACCACCACCACATAATACATTGCTCCTCAGTCCTGGTAAGGGTCCACATAAAAAAGTCGCATCGGGGCAAAAGCCAGGAAAGTCCGGTAAACCCAAATCGAAGGTTGGTGCACAAGGGTCGTTACCGCAATGCCCAAAGAATGGTGCACAAAGTGAACAGAAGGAAAAGACGCCAAAACGAACTGAAGTGAAGAGTGTAACGGATAAGCACACACCAGAGCAGAATAATGCACGGCCCGTTAATCCTATTGGAGGCCCACTGAAAACAACTGCGCAGCGTGGGAAGTGCGCAAAACCAGATTCTAAGGTTGGGAC
>NW_012192670.1:0-2698 GCF_000956335.1 Plasmodium fragile | reverse complement strand
TTACATATGCCGTTACAGCGGCATCGACTGTAGCAGAAATTGTCACGGGAATGATGTATACACCCCTGCTTTAATATCGCAAAAATGTTCCAATAAAGTATCCATATATAATCCCGTTATATGCATAAATTCGTACATTCATCCCAGTTCCGCTAGTGCCGTCGGCACCGCCTCCGCGTGCTGCCGCCGCTGCTCCAAAAAAAAGCACGACAACAACCGCACAACAAGGAGAAACAAAAGAATGACCACAAGCGCACGACGCATGTGAGTGGCGCGACGTCGCAGACTTGGATGGAGTGTACGACGTCACTCACGTCGACAGAGTGTACAACGCGTGTACAACAGTGTGTGCGGCGTCGATGACGTGGATATATAGTGTACGACGTGTGTACAGCAGTGTGTGCGGCGTCGATGACGTGGATAGAGTGTACGACGTGTGTACAGCAGTGTGTGCCGCGTCACTGACGTGGATGGAGTGTACGACGGCGCTGACGACACGTCGCGTCTCCGCGAGTCAAGCAATGCAGCGAATGTATGTTACCACTAGAAAAAAATGTTACTTAAATCTTTGGTCAAATCTTTGAGTGTGTCTAGGAACTGTGTGTCTCCTTGTATGGTACTGAGGATCTGTTGGGTCAATTGCTGTGTGGTTTTCTTTAAGTCTATCGTGTTGTTAGTATTTCCTGCGAGAAGCGCATGTGCGTTTTTATCCGTGAACGGTTGTTGTGGCTTTTGTGATGCTGATGGTGGTGTGGATGGTGTGCTGTTGCTTACACTACTATCCGCGTTGCGTTCTGTTTCTTGTTGCGTGGCCGCTGTCGACGGGTCCGATGGCGACGGCCCGGATGGGGTCGATGCGTTCGTGTCGGATTGGCCGCCTTCTACAGGTGTATGCAGTTCCGCCTCGTCCTCATCTTCGTCGTTGTCGTTGACATCGTCGTCCAACTGCTCCTCCTCCAACACTTTGTCCAATGTTGCGTCGTCCAACTCGCTTCCATCTGCGTTTGCCTCGTCATCCCCGTCCTGTGATGACGACGGATCGGTTTCTTCCATAAAATTTGGCTCTTCGTTTTCTAGATATTCGATTTCGGGCAACACTTCTTCGTCTTTATCGATAAAATTGGCAGGCGGCTCTTTAGACATATCGAGTAGTTCTAATGCGCCGTGCTGCGTCGTCGTCGGTTCGGAGGGTGCGGTGTCCGATGATTTCGACACGTCGTTTGTGGTAGCGGAGGGTGTTGTTGTGGACACTTTTGAGGATGCTTTTCCTATTCCCCATAAGTCGGCATCGTCCGGTACATCACCTAATTCTCCAGAGGGGGGTACCTTTCCTATACCCCATAAATCCTTCTCACTCAGATCTTCATCCCATATATCAGGTGATGTGCCACGGGAACCGGTAGCGCCACCCCCATGGCTACTGTTCTTATCTTTCTCATTGCTTGCACTTCGTGTGTCCGTACCCTTCCCATTTTGTGCACCATCTGCTCCACCATGTCCTTGTTCACCCTTATCCCTGGCACCCTCTGCTACTGCACTCCCGGTACTACCAGTACCATGATCCGTAGAATCGGGATCAGAGGAACCTGGGTTTTGGGCCCCATTAGAACCTGGACTGGATGGTTCTGAAGCAGAGGATGAGGAACTTCCACCTCCTCCCCCTCCACCACCAGCTGGTTGAGCACTACCACCTGCTGCACTCTGTTCAGTACTTCCTGCGGACGCATCGCCGGTGCTGCCGCCGCCGCTACCGCTGGACCCCGATTGATTTGGGTTCGGGTTGGGTTTGGGTGGATTGAGAGGAGGGGGGTCATCGTTTCCTCCATCGACGATGGCATCCGTCTGGCCGCCATTGCCAGGGGAATCGTTGTCTGTTGTTTGTCCTGTTTTCCCATGTTCTTCAAGTTCTGCATTTGTGGCGCCTTTCGGTGTAGTTGCTCCTTCTGATGCTACTTGTGTATCCTGTGGTAGATTATTACCTGATCCTTCAGTTCCTAAATGTGTGCCCAAAGGGAAAAAGTCATAATGTAATGAAACTGAAGTTTGAGAGATGGTTGCATGATTCAAGGGAGTGTCTGGCTCTCCTCCGTCTTCCTTCCTTCCGTCCGCCCTTGCTTTGTTTTTGTTTTTTGTTTTTTTTTTTTCCTTTTGTTCCTTTTCTTTCTCTTTTCCTATTTTTTATTTTTTTTTCCTCTTTATTCCTTTTATCCTCTCCTTTTCTCTCTTCCTCTTTTTCTCTATCTCATTTTGTTCCCTGCATCTCAATTTGTTCTCCTTCACTGTTTTCCTTTATCTCATTATTCTATTAACCCGCCTGCACCTATTCTAATCGTGCTATATATGCACTGGGTGCACTTTGTTGTCTAATACTGGGTATTGTATGCACTTTTTTGTTCTTTCCTGTATTATATTTTCATCACAATACATATACTTACCAGACTGATGTCCGCTAGGTAGGGATTCACTTTCATCCTTCTTGGGGATCCACGTGTTCTTTTCATAGTCCCATTGTCGGTCCCAATGGTCCCACTGTCCCCAGAAGTCCGGTTCGCCCTTATTCTCAGCAGTGTCGTTCGAACCCGTTGTATGATCTGCACTCGATGTACCTGCAATAACGCCACTGTGCTGTTGTTGTGCCGCTGGTGCCGTTGCCGCTGCCGGTGATGGCGCTGCCGGTGTTCCCGCTTGCATGTAGTTG
>NW_012192669.1:67558-75482 GCF_000956335.1 Plasmodium fragile | reverse complement strand
TCTAAGAAGGCAGGAGAGTCCGAAAAACCGTAGGCAGCTAATAAAACGACGGTCTCCGCCGAATCGGAAATACCGTCATTATTCTACTTTTGGTAATCAACTTCAATGTTGTGGTATGTTCCTACACATGTATGAGACCGACATGTTGTTGTATGATATTCTGTACTATTTCTATGATAGAGTGTATTCACAGTTTTGTAGCATTTACTTTTATTGTTCCGCTTTGTACATTATAATTTTGCTTGTACACTTTTCCGAATATACATAGTTTGCATGCATATGTTGTACTGTTGGATAATATAATGAGTTGTTCATGCGTGCTACAAGGCAGGAAACAAAATTTAGAGAAAAAAAAAGAGTATGTCCTACTTCACTTTTATATGTATATAATGCATAAGTATATTGTGTTCTATATATAATGGTTACCATAAGCGCAATATGTAATAGTAAGTACTTTCATAATATATAAAATGTTTTTTAATTTTTCTGCTAACTCAAACAATTTGTGATGAACGTCAGAAATGTCTCAAAAGTTATAATTATTTCTACAACAACACTATCGTTCGTTACGACCGTATCCAGTGTAGAAACACCATGCTCCGCTATGACATCATCTACAGTGACAGCACTTGTCATGGGAACAACGTATACACCGCCTCTTCGTTATCCGGCTCTCAAATATTGTGGAGCAAAGTATGCACATATAATCCCCGTATATCCACAAATTCCATACACTATACACTCGTCTACACTCGTCGTCGCCGCTACCGCTACCGCTAGCGCTGCATGCGTCGCCGCCGCTCATCTGGGCTCCACGAGGGGGTGTTGTTCCCCGCCGTGTGCGTTGTGGTGGCGGCGGTGCCATTCATATTGGGCCGTATCGGTGGCGGCCGTATTCGGCCGTGTGCGTGTTAGTGCTTTCTCTCATCGGTCCTTACCTGCCGCTTCCTCTGGTGTTGGCGCCGTGGTGGCGGCTTGTCCGTTTTTGCCATCGTTCGCTGCAATAAAGGAAGAAATAGGAATTACAAGGGTCAGTATGTACGTTTTATATTATTCGAAGCATACAGAAACGAACGTTGTTCACATATCTCCATCGTGTGTCGCGTTGCTCTTTCCCTTTTACTTCGACACTGTCTGTAGTTGTGTTCTGTGTACTTATCCTTCCTGCGTCGTTCTCATCTTTCTCATTCGACCGGAACATGCCATGCCTTACCTAAGTTCCCCTTCTGTCCGTGTGCCTTTTTCTCTATGCGTTCCTCTGCCTGTTTCCGGATTTCCTCAAATATTTCCGTCATTGGGTCTTGCAGCTCATGCACTATCTGAACAATCGGCGACCGTTCCTTATCCTCTGTTGTCCCATTCCCCAGGATGTCCTGTAGGTTCCAATCTTCCTGCCACAGCGTGCTGCACAGTGCACCGCCTTTTATTTTCTGTATTGCCTCTTTTAGTTTACTATTTTTCCCTAACCATAGTTTGACTTGTTCATTTAACTTAAGTTCCCTTATTTGTACTTCCGAAAATATGTTTCTACCACATTTCCGCTGCTGTATTAAACCTGCGTCAAATCCGCCGTCCGTGCCTAATTGTCCCATTATGTACCATGCATAAAAAGTACCCCACCTACTTGGACACACGGATTCGTTTAATACTGCGCTGAACATATGTACTATTGCACATCGTAAATGCTCTCGTATGATTGCGTTGGTTGCAGCGTCCGTAACTGTGGCCTGTGCTTGCCTTGTCCCCCAATTCATGAAATATAATGCCCCTACCATAAGTACGCATACAAGTTTATCCCCCACCGTGTGGTTTCGATAGGGCTTATCGTTTGGGTAGTCGGGGTGCTGCCATCCTGCGTTACCACAGGCCGTTGCATACAGTATTATATCGTCGCCCTGCATGTGTTCCACAAACTCCTGCATGACGTCTTTAGTCTTGTTCCACACTGCTTCCTACAATGTAAGAGAAACACAAGAAATATATACATGCGCATGTGTACTTTAATTCTATGTGCCCCGATGTGCTGCATTCTCTCGTGTAACAATAAAACCCTAGCACTGAACTGCCCGTTCGTCACCTCTATTCCTGCATGTTCCTACCTCATATGTATCCTGATCGGGAAAACCCGCGCGGATTAACCAATCCGCCAATGCATGCGCCAAATTTACCGATCCCATATTACTATTGTTCACTGAAATATACGATACCCTGGGAAGTACTCATTCATTACTAGTATTCGTATTCTTGTTATATTGCATCAAGCCCCTGTTGCTTGCAAGTTTAGTCGATAATAAAGCTTCTGTCGTTGTTCACTGCTCTCTGCAGGTAGCAATCACACTGTCCATAAAAAGAGAAAAAATCAAGCACACAAACATAGAAGAAAGCATGTACAAAAACAAAAAATATCCACAGGAATTGCAGATAGAGAATACCGGGAAGAAACGGAAAAAAAAAAAAAAAAAAAGACAGGATAGCAAAAAATAGAAAAAATACTACACAACGCGTCATGAATATACACCCCCTCCCCCCTTCTCCACTAAACGCCTTCACACACTGTCTCTGTGTGCGTACACCTCAAAACCGCAGTATAACAACAACATCAATGCTTCTGCCGTCGTTGCTACCGTCCTTCTGTCGTTCTTCCTGCCGCAAAATATGTATGTGCCTTTCCATCCCCCAAGCTCTCTGGATCCCTTATTCGGCTACTTCGTCGAATCCTTCTTACACGCGGCCGCGTTGGTCGACGCGTTGCTCGGAGAGACAATCCTCCTCCTTCTTACACTCGACCGCGTTTGCTCAGACCGACCCCCTTACTCGGAGACAATCCCGTGTACGAAGACGGCGGACGGCGGCAGGAGGAAGAGAACAAGTAGTTGTTGTGCATTTATCACGACTTCTAGAATCGTGATAGAGAAGCGTGGACGGAGACGGGCTGACGGAAGAGGCGTGGACGGAGAAGGCGTTGACGGAGAAGCGTTGACGGAAGAGGCGTGGACGGAGACGGGGTGACGGAAGAGGCGTTGACGGAGAACGGGGTGTGTGTATATTTTTGCTTGTTGTTGTTGTTAATGAACGCGGTAGTAGTAGTAGTAGTAGTCGGGTACTTTTTTTTAAGAAGAGAATAAAGTGTTTTTTTTGTTTTGGGGGGTTTTTTATGTCTGCGTCTGTTTCACTTTTTGTTTTCTTTCTTGTTCGTTTTCTTTTTATTCTTTTTTTCTCCTTTTTGTGTGCTTATTTGCTCAATATACGTATACATAATTTGCGGGTAGCATGTACATGGTCAAGGCTGATATAGTTGTTGAGCGCGCACCAGATATCTTTTCTTACACGGGGAAAATAATTATAATAAGAAAAGCAGCAGCATACGGAGAATACGAAGAGCACGAGCTACCACATCGTCATGCTAATGTTTGAAACACACACACGTGCCGTGCAAATGTGAATCAAATCATACTCATATAACTGTATATAGCAGGCACAATATGGCACACGACGTACATTGGGCTGCTCTAATTCGACAGTGGGCAGAGAGAAGAGGAATATGGCAACAGGATCAGTTAGATGTAAGGAAAATTTAAGGGTACAGGATGGAATAGAAGGCAGGATATATTGTGTGGACCTATGAGTATACAGTGCACACAAGGCAACCTCTAACACACTGCAACGTTCATGACGCGCATGTATATGCATATAGTAAAGGTGGCCCTTTCCTTTTGTGTTCTACTTCTTAGACGAAGTTATGGGATGACATTATGACCGTACTTGAGGCATTTGTAAAGTTCTTGGAAAGATTTGAGCAGGAGGGCCATGCGGACACTTGGGCTACATCGTGTAATGATGTTTCATACGACGGTACATGGATTCGCCTGGGATCCAGAAGAGAGAGGGAGCACACAACGTGCACATTAATGCTTGCAGCATTATGGTTCAAGAACGGGTGGACGGGTAACACAATGGATGCGGACACAGACTGGGGGCCGGACAATCCACTGCGGCAATTTGTCAAGTGTGCCATAGTCAGTATATATATGTATTACTTAATAGAAATAAACTGTGGGGATACGACAGGTGTGAACTATGCACTAAAAGCAATGAGTCAGATTGAGCGGGATCTGAGGCACGCAGGTACGCCTGCGAATGAATGCTTATGGGAGCGGCATGATCATACGAAGATTGGGGAGAAGAATGTAAACGCTACAGTCAAAACCTGGTTGAAGGGGAATGCAACCATGTGCAAGAGGATACAAGATTTAGAGAAGAAGACGAACTGTACACAGGGAAATGCAACACACACAACGGGGAAAGGTGTACTTGCGGAAAAAGAAATCAAAGATAAAATAATGGACAAAATGCAGCAGGTGCAGCAGGAGGTGCAGGCAACAAAAGCAGGAAAAGGGCACATAGGGACAGATAACGTAAACGCCAGGAACAGCATTAACAGTCAATGTAGGACAAACGCCGGAGCACATGTACTGGGCATGTGCATGTACAGCGCAAAAAGCGCAAAAGCAGAGACTTCAGAGCGGGACGGAGCACGAATACGAACATGCAAGAATGAGCGCATGTCGACCACAAATTTGTGGTTGCACTTTCCTACATACTCTGAGCACTCCCTTATCCTTATTCATAGATCCGGCGCAGACTCCACCGGAGCCACCACCCGGCAAGGACTCCGTCGATGCACAACCAGAGGCTACAGCAACGCCGGGAACCACACCACCACATGGATCAATAGGTAAGGACCGACGGGGAGAAAGCACGACTACGGCCCATACGAGTACGAATACTACGCACGCGTCCCGCATGTACACCGCATGGATGCCGCCACCACACAAACACGGCCACAACAACGCGCACGCGGCGGAACAGCACAGCACAACGTCTTCGTCGGCGTTGAGCGGCCAGCGGCCTCCGTAGAATTGCCGAGTGCGCGGGGCTGCGTCACAGTGGTGTGACAGCGGTGCGACGGATAAAGCAGGCGACGTATGGAGCTAAGGCCATGAGGGATGCAGCGGGACGGCGGACGAGATGACGGCGACAAATAAAAGTTGTACTGCTACCATCTAGCCAAAGTTCACCGAGTACGCTGTCCACCGAGTGCGCCCCCTGAATCTCTACATTCATCCGGCAACTGTTACACACCCATATGCTCCTATATTACCATCATTGTTAGGACAACCGGAAGAAGAGAAACCAAAGGACACAACACAAGAAACAGGGCACACTGCAACACCCTCCACACCTGTTACAGTGCCAGTTGCAAGATCAGAGGAACCTGCGGAACCACCATCGACACCATCATCACCACCTTCAGCAGGAACAGGCCAAACACAACCAGGAGGTACAGGTAATGGTACCACACAGACAACACCGGAACCCGCAGAAGGCACTACGGGCAAAGACTCACGTCAGGGGCCTATTCCTGCGACGACGTCAACATGTGGGACAACAACAGACACTGAGACTAAGGAGGTAAATGGGAATACCGCCACCATTACAATCACTACCGTGGAGTCCTCATCCCCTGAATGCTCAGGAAGCGGTACCCCAGGTACTGAGTCCGCTGAGCACAAAGAACGAGAGAACAAAAAAAAAGAAACAACAACAATTTCCGGCGAGAGAGGGAGAGACAACACCGACAGAGGGCGAGAGAGAAACCAAACGTCGAATGAGAATGCGGGGCGGACTCAGTGTCAGCGTGAGCGGGCCATGAGCGACGGGTCGGCCGCGCGATGTAGACGTCGATGTAGACGTAGACAAACACAGGCAGACGCACACACACACAGTGTGTGTTGTGTGTTGTGTAGTTGGAGAGAGAGAGTCTTTTCCCAGAGTGGCACCCTACCCCCGTCCCTGCTTCCTGGCTGCTTCCCCCATGCCGTCCCCCTGGTACCATGTGGCCAACCATGTGCAATCACCTCAAAAAAATTCAGTTTCTTACATATTCTTCTTTCCCCCTCGGTACCTATTTAGGAACTGAAGCAGGGGACAGTAAAACGACAACAGAATCCCAGAAACCATCAGAACCTCCAGCTGTAACAAAGCCAACATCTGGTGACCCACCAGCAGCACCGCAAGTAGAAGCAGAAGCAGCCACAGGAGCACCAGCTGCACCTGCACCAACACCACTCGCCATCGACTCTACAACGGGGAACTCAGGAGACCAGAATACCTCAACGACACCTCCTGACAGCGATTCCCCGGGCCCCGACTCTCCCCCATCCTCCCCTGATGGAAAAACTGAACATACTAAGGACCCACAGACCGTGGACCCTGCTGTTAGCTCAACTGAAGGTGCCCAGGGGGCACCCAGCAGTGGCACGGCCAGTAACGATGACCCCCCTCCTCTCAATTCACCCAAACCAAAACCGAACCCGAACTCGGATGAAGCCGGCAGCGGCACCAATGGTGCCGGCGGCACCCAGATACCAGGTAGTGCACCTTCTGCTGGTACTGAGGGGGGTGCAGGAGGACAAACCGGTGCTGGAGCTGGGGGTGGAGGTGGTTCCTCATCCTCCGGTACAGAACAAGGAACAGTAGGCTCGACCACCACCACAGACACGCAGACACCATCAACAACAGTAACACCAATATCAGCACAATCACCACTGGTACCATCGGCCCCCAAGGGGGGTAATGGTGCTGTATCTGACTTTGTTCCCCCTCCGTCGAAACCATTCGACCCCAAGGATCTCATCCCCTACACCCCCGCGATCATTCCCGCGGTGGTTGGTATTGGGCTCATTGCCTTTTTCCTATGGAAGGTAAGTATACACGACAATGAGGGCATGCCGCATGTGAAGGATGTTTATGCCTCAGAAACTCCCTACGCGCACCCATATATGATCGTTCTAACCCATATACACCTACACCCGCGTGCATTCCTTTTATCCTACCGTCCTCACCCTCCTCTTTACCCCCTTTTTCTGCTTAGTATTTTGCGCACCTCGCCAAACGACGACGAAAGTTTCGAACCGTTCGTGACGTGCCGTCACCGCCACTCGACGAAGACATATTGGACCATCTACAACGAGGCGAACTGCCGCCACTCGATTACGGCTACACGATGATTAGGGATAGTCAACCTGCGTCAATATCCGCCCGACGACGACGTCAACCACGCGTGCATAAACGCACCATCATCGAGCTACATCTAGAAGTGCTCAACGAATGTGAAGTGACCGAATGGCAAAATGTCAAAGACGACTATTTGCAGATTGTCGTGCAGGCGTTTGCGCAGGATTTGCTGCGGGACGACGACACGAATAACAGTATCTTGGGTGTTTCTACGTCAGACCAGGGTCCTCCAGGGACCCATGTTTCCTCCACCGTGGATCAATCCACTGACATCGAACGAACGGACGCATCTGCACGTAACGCAGAGCACCCCGATCCATGGCGTTGTATGGAAACTATACAATTACAAACGGACCCATGTCGCCCTAACGAAGATAACCACGATCCATGGAGTTGTATGGAAAACATAGAGTTAGAAAGGGACCGTTGTCCACCGAATGAAGAGGACCCCGATCCATGGAGTTGTATGGAAACCATACCGTTACAAACGGACCCCTGTCGACCTCATGACCCCGATCCATGCAGTTGTATGCAATCCATACTGTTAGCAACGGACCCTTGTCCACCTCACGAACAGGACCTCAATCCTTGCAGTTGCATGGAAACCATACCATTACAAACGGACCGTTCTGCATCTGACGCCGATGACCCCGATCCATGGAGTTGTATGGAAAACATACAGTTCGCACCGGACCGTTCTCCACCTAACGAAGAGGACCGATGGAGTTGTATGGAAAGGGTTTAGGGTTCAGGGTTTAGGGTTCAGGGTTTAGGGTTCAGGGTTTAGGGTTCAGGGTTCAGGGTTTAGGGTTCAGGGTTTAGGGTTCAGGGTTTAGGGTTCAGGGTT